>NC_079370.1:11025753-11198253 GCF_021018895.1 Seriola aureovittata
GGAAAACGAGGGGGAAGGAGAAGGATATCTTGACCTCAAATTATGCCTTTTCAGGTTTTGCTCTCTTTTTAATCCATGCTCCCTCACTCTCACTTTGGCTCTTTCCAGAAGGCCCTCCAGAGGTGAGGGGTGTCTGTTAGGATAACACCCTGAGATGGGAAAAGGTGTATATTGTTCTTGGGGTAAAGTGTACAGGCTACTGCGTTGCAGATGAAGTCCATGCTCTCCTTCAATTATGATGTTAGGAATGGAAGCACTCCTTTGGGTTTTCACTGAGGGCCTTTTTCTATGGAAGTTCAGATCAGGCAACTCAGGTTCAGACAATGTTTGGGGATCTGGAGAGACTCTATCATTCATGGACCAAAACATGCCTTGGTTCGGTTTCAGGGAGCCCAGCTTGAGCACCCGGTGTGAATCTGAGCTTTGGCCAGAAGGAAGAGAGTTTCTCTTAATGTTTAGGCTGTAGTCTGAGTCAGAGTTGATTGAACCAGCCAAAGTCTCTCCTGAGCCCTGGAAGAACTGCTTGGACGTCTGAGTAGAGGAACCCTGATGGATGCTGACTGGCCTCCTCCTCCGTAACCCTGGTGACGTCAAATCTTTTGAGAACCCCCAAATCTCTGGAGATGTCGCCGTGTCTCCAGACTGGCTGTAGCTGGAATTTCTCCTGATGTTGTGGTTCATAGACTGGGAATCTCTCCTTATTGATATTCCTTTTTCTCCTGGTAGTCTTTGAAACTCAGGCCCCTCCCTGGACATTGCCGGTTGGTAGGGAAGTTGTAAAGTGCTATCTTTGTTGGTTGGGTAGTCAACATCTGGTAATTCACCTAGTAAAAGACTGTGTGGTCCAGTTGTATTGTATCTTAATGGATCTGCAGCAGTACTATGAATGAAAAGATCCAGATTAGGGGCAGATTGGGCCTTGTGGTTAAAGGTCACCTTTCGCTCCTTTGTCATCTGAGACTCAACTATTTTCTCAACTTCCTCTGTGTGGTTCCCATCTTCATCTCTTCTCACTCCCATTTCTATCCATTCATATCCTTTGACTGCTTGTTGCCAACCAGCAAAGCTCTTATGCACCGATTTACGATTACTGTTGCTGGGCTGGGACTGCGAAAAAAGGAACCCTGTGTTGTCAATGGCCACATTATCTGCTGGTTGATAATGTCCCTCTGCTTCTTTAGATGCCAACATCCCATTCATTGACTGAGTGATAATAGGTTCTTCAGTAAGCTGATTTACAAAATTTTCCTCTCCTGATTGTGTAAGAGGTTGTTCTTCCATCTCCATATCTTCCATCTTGGCTTCTTCAATAGATTTGGCCTCCAGCTGGATTTTCCAGTTTTCCTGTTTTCTGCTGCTCTCTGTCTTTCTCAGCTTCGTCAGTGTTTCCTGAAAATGTCACATAGAAATAAAAAGATAAAGCATCCAACAATGAATGTCTTACTTGTAATACTATTCCATATAACAAGACAAAGAATCTTCAGCTATGCTAGCAGCTCTGTGAGGCTGTACTTAGACACAGCAGTCCTTTGAGCCAAATGCTAACATCAGCATGCTAACATGCCGACAATGACAATGTTAACATGCAGATGTTAAATCAGTATAATGTTTACCATGTTAACCTGTTTAGTTTAGCATATTAGTATGCTTAAGCTTGCTAATTAGCACTAAACAGTACAGTACAGTCATCCAAGTATATGGAAACACGCTGAACCAAAAATGTCAACTCCATGGTAGTGCTGGAGGAAAAGTCATTTGGATTCCCTGAGAACCAAGAATTAACCAAATTTTGTACCAAACTATGTAGTAGAAGTGAAAACCTTTAACTGAATAATTATGACCCTTTATTGCCATCAAAAGACAAGTCAGGGGACCACCAAAGTCAGCAGGATTTACCCTCTGGCGACCATGAAGGTCTGTACAAAATTAAATGGCAATCCATCCAACTGTTGCAGACATTTCATTCTCAAATAAAGTAGTTGACCAACTGGCCATCTGTAAAGCTTCAATGCTAGTGTGGCTAAAAGCTAAATGAGACTACAATCCTTTCTAAAGTTTTGGTCAGAAATATCTGTTGTACCTTCGCCTGGTGGATGGTGGAGACCCATGTGGAGCATCTCTCTGAGGTGCTGGCTGCAAATATGTAGACATTCATGGCACTCTGGAGTTCACCTACCTCCACGAGAACAAATGAACCTGACAGAAGAAGAGGAATGGTAATGGGATCTATAATATATCTATGCAGAACCCAACTGTCTTGGCTCAGGGTCTATAAGAAATTGTTACTCACAGCCATCTTTCAGTGCTATGCAGGAAGTTTTGTCCAGGGCCAGAGGAGGTCGAACCACTTTTAGCCGCTCTCCTTTCTTCTGGCCTTTAGTCATTAGAAGCACATCTGAGAAAAGTAGAGCCACCACCTCCAGCTGCATCACGCCATGCATGAGGAAACACAAAAAAAAGTAATGGAAAAGGATGTTCTGAAGAGATAGATTAAAATGTACGGTATCTGAGAGCACAGCCTCTGCTCACTTTGCCATCTTTTCTGTCCCGAATCTTCAAGTTCTCCTCCAGCAGCAGCTTACGGACGAATCCAGGTCCCACTCCTCTGATGGGGCATGTTAGGTCAAACTGGCAGATTTCTCGGACATGCTGTCAAGGAAAGCATTCATTAGTAATCATCAGTAGTAACTCATATTTGAGCGGGTAACAATTTATTTTGGCCGAAATCTCTATTGTTCAGTATTGTCATTATAGCCTGACAGCTAAATTCTGACATCTAAGATTTCATAGAATACAATGAATTGTTCACAGACACTGACATAAGTTGAATAATATGCTTTCACTGCTTGCTTTTTAGAGGCAAAAAGCTACAGTACCCAGGTAGTGTGAGTAATGCTATTATTGAGGTACATTTTATACAGTAATTTACATTTTACATTATATATTTTATACACTATGTGCTTCTTTGTAGGCCTCTTTTCCACAGCAGACATTTTGACTTTTCATAATAGCAAAAGCAGGTTTCATTATTAACATGGCTCTGTTCTTTTCAAGAGTCGCAGACAGTGTGACCATGAGCCGACGTGCACACCAGGATCCTTTTCTCACTGTGACATGGCAGAATGTCAATCATCTGTTGAAGGTTTCTTTATGACAGATACAAGTTTCATTGATGTAGTGGAGAATATTATATATACACATGCACGCACGCACGCACACACGCACGCACACGCGCATGCATGCACACACGCACACACACACACACTCACACACCCACACACACCAAAATCTCAGTCGAGGTGTTTTCAAGAATAGAACATTTTACCTTGTCAATTTCTTCATTTATTCCCTCCACCTCGTATCCCTCCACCCTCTGAGCAGAGATGGAGAGAGCGAGCTCCTCATCCTTCAGCTTCAGGTAGTCATTGATACTCTCCAAGAAACTGTTTACACTTGACAACTGGAGAGCAGAAGGATGGTTTAGTGTGTGTCGGTGGGAGTTTTGCTGTTCTGTAGGGGACAAACAGATTGAATGATTTAATGGTGTCAGATCCTCACCATGCCTCTGAGTATGTGTTGTACATGAGGGTCCTGGGTGGTTTTGAGCACAGCCTTAAGCAGCAGGGGGTACTTTGTGATCCTCTGATGGGGTTTGGCCTGCATGTCCCCAAGCCGCATCCGCTCACACTGAGGGTGAGTCTCCACCCACTGGACAACACAAAAACACAAGAGCACAGTCTCAACTTGCTCCTTTTCAGATGAAAAGTATTTTTTATTACACGGTCTTGAAATTGTTTATAAAATACAATTGAAAACATCTATAATTTAGTAGTGCCAAACATCCTGCAGTAACCTAAATAGTATCTATTCATGCAGATAGTTTTTGGTTTTACGTCTCAAAAATATATTTTGTTTCTGCTTATTGAAGCACTGGAAAATTAAATTAACTTAACTCAGAAGACCGGGGGTGGCAGGAGACCCTGTCTGATATCTCAAAGCCTTGACGAATAAAACCTCATAAACCAAAACAAGAACTATCACAAGATGTTTTTGTTTTGAGCGATTTAGCGACCCTTTAACGCCCATGAGTGCTATTTCCTGGTAAAATGTGTCTTTAACTGTTAAACCAAAACATATCACCTCCCACTCAGGTTAAAAAATGTGAGGGTATGACATAAGTGAAAAAGCAAATGCTGAATACACACACAAACATAGTGGTACCTGTCTCTATACACAAGATCGTGTTGTTAATATTGAAGGGTCTATGTTTGTAGCATAAGTGCTCATTATTTTATGCAGTAAAAGGTTCATCCCATTAGGTTTTGCAGGCTTAGCATATGAAGTGTTGCAGGACAGCGCTGCTTGTCTTGTGCTCACTTCCCATGTCCTGCACTCAGTTTAATGAACTAGAAATCTTTCAAACCACAGCAGAGGTTGAATCATTTGGAGAAGGCGTTGGTGTTACAAGTGGTTGGCCATCAGGAAGTGGCAATGACAGACCGCCCACAAGGTTATGAAAACATCACAAACCACATAGAGCCACCATTAATAACAGAACTTTTAGTCATTACATTGAATTCCATTCAGGCAATAATTGGGTTGGTGTGGGTGCTTATTTCATTGCATGTTTGGGAACTTTCATTCTCAAATGATTGTGCATTTGTGTTGCATGTTGTGCATATGGATGCTGTTTCGCTGTACCTGAACATAAGTTGAGAAATGTGGGTTGCTCTCCATCTGCCAGCGTGTGAACTCAAGATTGTTTTCCTCCTCCCAGCAGTAATGCTTATACGAGGGGAAACGCTCGTGGAACTGAGGACAAAAAGAAAAGGATGATTAATGACGATCTGAGGAGAACGCCTGCACTCGAAATTTTACACATGAAGATCAGTTTAATTGTCATGAGGAGTACTCAGTCTGTGCATATTGTCGAATGTTGGCTAACTTTATGAAAGTGCAAAACTTGGTTACTGGATTATTATTACTGATGCATCAACATGTAAACTTCGTTTTAAGGTTGTAGGTGAGCTAAGGTAAGGTTTGAGCTAAATGTGCAGAGTAATGTATGAGTATCCTACGGTACAAGTGCTTAGGGCTTTTTTTTTTTTTTTTAAGAAACGGTTACGGTAAGAGGGTGTGGATACTTAGTTGGTTTCCTTTGCTGACGGGCAGAAACACACTTATGAATGTGTTTGTTGCAGACAGTGAGCTCTTACCTGCAGGCAACCAGCCTCTAACCTGATGGGGTCAAAGGGCTTTCCTGTCCTCCGGACTTCCTGTAACATGGGATAAGTCACCTCCTGCCAGAACAGCTGGTGTGCACTGAGGATGGAGGGGAGGTTGGAGAAAAGCAGCTCAGGAGTCACCTGGCGTAGGAGAGAGTCAAAACAAAAACAAAAATCATAGTGTTAAACTCCCCTGCGTTCTGATATTTTCCATCTTCTCAGTGGAAATGTGCTGTGCTGCATTTTCCATTTGCACTTGTCCGTTGTATTCTGTATCAGCTTGAGCGGATGTTCTCGTCGTGTCAGTCAATGTGTGTCAGTGGTATGCAGAACAGTGGAAAATAGGCCTGTGGAGATTAAGTTTGTTGCGCAGTAGGTTTGTGTGTTTCCAGTGTAGATGGGGCTACATGCTCTGCACACTGACCTCCAGGAGAAATCCATGCTGGTGTAGGATGACGAGAGCTGCAATAACCAACTGTAAGAGGTAAACACAGCTTCGATAAACATCCTGTGGAAAATCCCCCCTCAGCCCTGACATACATGAAAATAAATCTGGCTGTGACAGCAGGTAGAGAGTGACATCTTACATCTTTGATGATAATTAGCTTGTTGATGTAGGTGAGTTCAGTGTGGACAAACTCCCACAGCGCCTCCTGCTGGTGTTTCTGCATCTTAGACATGGTCTGACCATGAAAATGACAAGAGAAGAAGAGCATGGAAAGGGGAGGAAAACTTTCAGAGATGCCTCAAGAATAAGTAAAATCGACATGCTGAGTAGGAATGGTACATTAACAGAAGGATATGCATTTAAAGGATGTGTGCAATAGTCTATATTGTTAACAAATTCCATGAAAAAATGTTATTTAACCTCTCAGTACTTTCAGATTTTCTGTGTTTGCCTGTTGCTTTAATTTCCAATCCCTAAAGACATACATCTCCAAAAACAAGTCAAGAAAATAAACCTTGGTTCTCTTTAGTGAGTAATTACAGCAGCAGGATGGTGTATGTGGTTTTTGACTCAAAATAAACTACAAATCCCATGTTCATGTTAATAAGTTAACACATCTCCCAGTACAGTGGTGTGGCTCAATCATGTCTTTTTTAAAATGGAGGTTACAATGGAGGTCTATGACACAAAGGAATAAGCTCTATCAGGCTTTAGCTACAAGGGAAATAATTGTTTGTAAAATAAATTTGCTGTTAAATGTGGGTTTTGGTCTTTTCAGGGAATTTGTTCACAAAAAGAAAAGGCCCGTACTGAATGAGATTGCACTATATCCGTCCAGTTCTTCTCGAGTGTTGTTCCCTCACTTTCCTCCTTCCATTTCCACTTCAGACTGACTGGCACACGAAAGGTCTGCAGAGCGTGCTTTAACACATCCAGCTGACCTCGCTCCTGAGGAGTTAGAAAGAGACGGATTGAAAGATAAAGAAGAAGTCGGGTAGAAAAAAAAAGGGAGGAAAATCTGATGTAATAATGAATCAGTAACTACTTAGAAGTGATCTTCAACAGTTGTTTGAAAACTTGTGGTCGGTCGTTACATCTCAGTGTAGGCTATGTCAGCGAAGCAGAACAAATATTGCAGTGGTTGTTTCAGTTGTTTGTGTGGGCGGACACGGTTTAGAGCAAGTCTGTATCTGTTTCTACACATGTCAGCATGTAGTGTGATGAGCAGGAGACAACATAATACCTCAGAAGCGGGGTTCTTGTCAGACACTCCCTGGCTGAACAGGACCTGTCTCAGGGCCGCTCTGGGTTTGGCTGCTGCAGATGTTCCTTTACTCAGTGTTGAAAAGTCGGTCACAACTTTCTGCTTGGTCCGCCTCTGGAAAGTCAAACATTTGTGCATTTTCAAGTAGCGCATTTCATTAGAAGATCACACATATTTTAAAGATTATATCAACCAACATTCATGAGATAAGTTATAAGAAACTGAGCAATATATGAATCAAGACAGTGTGCAGATGTCAAAACCAGTATCTAGTATCTAGAAGTGGCATTTCCTCTGAATTTAATACTTTTAACACTTTGACACTATGAGATGAGTAATGTTCAGGGGTAGGAAAAGTGTTTAGACCCTTTACTATGGTAAAAGAGGTAATACATCAATATAAAGGTAATATATTAATATAAAGGTCCAACAAGTATTTTCAGCAAAATGCACTTAAAGTAACAAAAATAAAAGCACTTTTATATGGCCCAGCAGCATTTTTTATTGTAGCTGGTCAAGGCAAATAAAACTTTAATTAATTTATGAAGTGTTAAGTATAACGACATTTCCGTCAATAATTAAGTCCTAAAAATCTGATTTTGTAGTGGAGTGAGAATATTTCAACCAGTTTTTCTTGTTAAATTTGCCGTAAAGATGATTTGGGTTGAAAACAGGTTGACATATACCTAGAACAATGGCAGATTTTTTTTTCATTTCTCATAAGGAAATAAAACTTTAAAGACTCAACAACAGACTTAAATGGCCTGAAAGGAAGATCTTTATAGAAGTAAAATATATGAGTAGAAGTATAAAACAGCATATAATGGAATTACTAACATGAGGTACATCATAACTGTACCTGATTAAATGTACTTAGTTTCTGTCACATGTCACTTGCCTGATAGCCCAGTGTATTGAACTTGTGTTTGTCTGCTGACCCCTTGTGGTGATGGTTTATCTCTGCGGCTGCTGTCGTCCCATCAGCAACATCCGTCTCTCTGCTGTCACCGTCCGTCTGCCTCTCCCCTTCCACACTGTCTCGCCACAGCACTGATCCTTCCTCCATCGATGATTCATTTCCACCACCACTGGTTAAATGCAGTGCTTTTGAGGAAAGGCTGAGGATAAACACACATGGTTACTCATTGCCAAAATAAGGTGTGTGAGGGCACAGAGGTGAATAGTTTGAGGCTTTGCAAGAAAGGCACAGAGAGTGGAAGACAGATGGAGGGAAATTGTGTGCTTTGTTATGATAAGGGTTTACTCACACTTCCTTTTCAGCAGCTAAAGCTTTATAAATCCTTGGTAAACAACAAATGTGGATGGCTGTGTTTCAATTGTTGGTTCCAAACCTTTTTGGCTTCTGACCCTTCAAAATAAAGCCAAGTCTGCATGTCACAGGTTTCATACTGCTTCTGAACAGTTCAACCATAATCGTTTTCCTTCCTTTTCATTGTTAATTAATGTGTATTTTTATAGGTACAAATAATAATCATACAAAACAGTACAAAATGCAAAGAATCACAAAATAAAATAAGACTGACCCCTCTTTAAAAACTGTTTCAACTTGAGTTTAAGCTGATGCTAGTTCTGACCCTCTTTGAGTTTTGTGGGTAATCAGTTCGTCATATTGAAAATACAGGTGTCCAAATAAGGAATTACTAAACATCCCCTTACAGTTTTCT
The DNA here is from genome assembly GCF_021018895.1 of Seriola aureovittata. NCBI lineage: Eukaryota > Metazoa > Chordata > Actinopteri > Carangiformes > Carangidae > Seriola > Seriola aureovittata. The sequence goes on from NC_079370.1 coordinate 11,034,376, forward strand.
ATAAACGTACACTGTGTAGCACCAGGTCAAGCAGGATGGTAACAAACACACAGAATTTACACAGCAGAAATAAAACAGGAAGTAAAATATAATTTTTTTTAAAAAGCTAGTCTTGACAAAGTTGTTTTCTATTTCAAATAATTGGATGCGCTAATAGTAACCAGTAAATTAAGAAGCTGAAGCCACAACTGTTGCATCATATAGACGGTGAAGCTGATTTAACAGGACACCGATAGTTTCACACGGCTCCAGCTCCAGTTACACAGTCATGCAGCCTGTAGTGTCACTCCAGGACTCGTCTGACAGTAGTTCCCACAAACCTAACATCACAACTTACATATTTAGGTTACAACAGAATGTGTCTCTATTCTCAGGAACCTACTGTGTTTCTCAGTGAAATATTTCACAATTTAGTTTCGCAGCCATTAGAGAAATGCCACTCAGCAGGACTAATGTTACACAAGTGCAGCGTGGGATTATTGACTGCTCTCGTATTCATAATCGTGTTCGTCATTTATTCTGTTTTAGAAGTTATTCTAAAAGCAAAGACGCTCACATGAGCACACACACTGTAGTTAGGAACGCTGCACTAATGTGCTCATACTATGTTGTCAAACATCAAAGGCTTGACGCAAGTGCTTTCATCACGCTGTCATACCTGTTTACAGTCACTGTCTGTGTCCCACAGTAACACACTAAAGGCGTCTGAAATACAATTATATTTGATTTGTAAGACTTCGGCTCATGTAAAGCTTGATAAAAGGACAACAAAACAAGGCATCCTGGTAGCTTTACAGCGTCAGTAAATCAACAAATCAAATGCCACAAAACAATCCATATATCCACAGAGGCTTTAACATGAAGGAGACTTACTGCAACTTACACTAAACAAAAGGTTCCTTAAGTACCATACTTCAACTGCCAGATATATTTAATAATAGATAAAATAATAGAATTTACCTGGGCTTGGTTGAATCCATTTCGTTTCACACTGTCATCTTTGGTTTCTGTTAGCTTTCTCCTCCTCTTTCCCTTCACCTAGATGGGTCCCTCCCTCTCTGCCTTTCACCTGCACCCCTGCCCTCTGCAACTGGCCTGACGAGAACAACTGGATTCTGCTGCCAACAAATCAGTGCTTAGGGCTGGTTAATGTGTCGCAGTTATAAGTCCTTAATGGAGCTGAGGCGGTGACTGATTTCGTTGTGGGTGACCTGTTGTTAATTTATGTCAATCAGGCTTATTGATCACCCTCAGAAAACGGGGGGGGGGGGGGGGGGGGGGGGGGGGCCTTTGGTTTTCATACATCTAAGCAGCAGCTGCTTTTGTTCATTACGTGACAGAAAGAAAGGCATTGATATGAAATCAACCATGGGAATCTGGTGTTTCATAGCACAGTAAAATGGAGAACAGACTAGAGCAAGAGGCAAGGAGTGAGTTATGGGGAAGAGAACAAGCCAAAAGAATGTAGCGACAGGAAACAAAAAACAGATGAAAAGATCATGTGAGGTCAAAAAAAAAAGAGAGAGACAAGACTTGAGAGTCGAATCTATATGTGGTAAGAAGTCCTTACAAATGTGATTAAATGTTTAAAGCGTCAGGGTGGAATGTATACCTGCAGCATGGCTGAAGTTAAATACAACAATACATCCTCATTACACATTACTTTTTTCCACTTTGCCCACTAACGTACACATACAATCTCAGGTTGTACGCTTGTAATCAGCTTGTAAGCTCTCTTTATGACAGCTGTCTGAAGCCTCCAGACAGATTTATGGCACACCTCAGTTACATACACAAAGATACACAAAACTTATATTCATTATTTATTCACTATATAAAAAGTATAATACAGTTTTAAACAGGGCAAAAGTGCTTTGGCATGCCAGGTCTGTAAGAGTGTGACTGATTCATATCTGAGTCTACAGGCTCGGACTGGTATTATAAAAGTTGCCTGGCTGAGACAGACTGAGACAAGGCGTGTCCTGTTTGGTTCAACTGTAATGAATAATGCGTCTATGATGGGGCTTAAAAGAATGCTAATGGAGCTATGAAAAGCTTGTTAAAAGTGGCAGGGGTCTGGTCAGCACTAAGTAGGAACAGCTAACTTGTTACTTTTCCAATCAAAGTTTGATAAAGAAGACCACAACTTCTTTAGTTTTTGTTCTTTTCAGTACAACCAGGAACAATTATTAAAACAATACCAGTTAACTTTATGGTACAGGCTAAATAGTCACCAGTTAACTTTTTCACTTCCCTGTACTTAATCAAATATTTTAACATAGCTGCAATAGTGACTTTTGACACAAATGAAGTGATTTCATTGGCCTAAACTACAAATGACAAAGGATGGTAAAAAGGTTTGCTGTACAACAAAAAGTTGATAAAGCAACATGAAAATACAATACTGTGCAAATTACAGTCAATAAAACTTAAGTGATCACTCTAGTATGTAATCAGACGATATAGTGACATGAAAGAAACAGCGCATTTTTTCAGCAGGCTTCGTGACCTGTTGCATTAGTTTGACTCTTTGGGAAATATGTGTATTCACTCTCGCTGAATTAGATGAGAAGATCAATAAAACTCACATAAGAGCAGTGGTGTCAATCTTCTCATTTAACTCTTGGTAAGAAAGAGAATGAGACCCACTTCCCAAAATGTCAAACTATTCCATAAACATTTTTAAAAAATATTCTTTACATACATGTTCTTTACAAAAGGGTGAGCACAATCTATTAGTGCAAAAACCTATTTTGTGGCTCTGAACCTGAACATTTTGATCAGTCCCTCTCAGTAGTTTGACCTTGTCATCTCAGCAGATGGTGGGTATGAGAGGTAGAGTGCTCGATGATGCTGGTTAGCTGTGAAATAAAACTGCTGGTGGTAGCCCCGTGTCTTTGTGAAGGCTTTGAGGCCGTCTGTGAGTGAGTCTCTGGAGAGAGCAGTACTTGGTTTCATAAGCTTTTTGTTCCACTTGGCTCGTGTGAGAGGATTACTGAATGCCATACTTTGTCTCTAGCTCCTCCGCCGCCCTTCCCAGGTGCATCTTTCTCAGTATGTCTGACAACTCCTGCATCAACGACCAGTGCAGCATTCCACCTCGTCCTCCTCCACCTGCACGAGACCCTCTCTCAGCCCACACCCGCAGCATCTGGTAGTGAGCCTCCCGGCAGGATCTGTGATCCATCTCAGCTTGTTCGATCTCTGTATCCATCACACCGAGAGTACGCACCAGCTGCTTCACCTGCAGCACAGGAACCAGATCCAGCACTGTGTAGATCAGGTCAGTGACTTCAGAAGTGGGGAAAGAAGAGGGGAGGGGTGTGTTGAGGGGAAGAGATAAGAGTTAGAACAATAGTTTACTGTATGTTTGAGCCAACACACTCTGGACCATTGGTCAGGAGCATGTGCTGCTATGCACAGTATAAAATACACTCACTCTTGATTTCCAGGGGGACACAGTCAGGCAGATTGGATGGCTGCTGTTCACTCACAGGGCTTTGGGAAATGGCTTTGACACTGCTGTTGTCCAAAGGTTCCTCACGGCAGATAAGGACCTGCTATGAAACAGTAGATCAAATTTTGTAGGCTGACTGTAGATGTACTTCCAGTAGGGAAAAGGAACCACAGACGGATCAGCATACCTCGCAAGAGTCCGGGGAAACATCAGACGGTTGGGAAGGCGGTTTTTGCAAATTCCTCTGGGTGCACCTTTTTGTGACTATGTAGGTGATAAGAACCACCAACACCAACAATAGAAAACCCACAGATACAACTCCAACAATTATGTTTATGAGAAATTCATTTCCTTTGTCAGGAGCTTCACGAGGATCCCAAGGGACACATGAGAAAAAAAGACGGATACATGTTAAAAGAGCAACAATGTTTTTATTCCAACTAAACTACGTTCTGTTGTTATAAAACCTAATGAAGAAGGCACATCTGTAAAAAACACTTTTTTTCAGGGTTTGTCAAGGGTTCACCAAGTTAAATTTCAGCCCTTTTTAATACCATATAAAATGCAAATTTGGACAAGTGGCAGAAAATGGATGGATGAGTTAACCAGTTTAAAATGACTACAGTGCAGCTGGAGTTGATTACACCTTGTTGATATTATGTTTCAGTGTTTCTGCAAACAAGAAGAGCAGAATGTATGGCTACGCAGGCTACAGGTTTTCACCAATATTTATTATAAGGCAACTCTATTCTTATAGCAATCCTATTGTTATTGACTCTTTCATATGAAAGCTGGCCTGATAATCATACATCTGATACGAGTGCTCACCTTTTGTATGCAGGTTTTGACAGAGATGTGAACACTCATTGGTACAACTGTGGAGAACAGAACATTTCACAACATTGTAGAGGAAGTAGTACATCTCAAGAGGAAGTGATTAACACGAAGGTCAAGACATTTTTATAACAACAGTAAACTGTTTGTTAACCACTACACAGGAACCTGGTAAATTTTGAAAGAGAGATAACACTTTATCCGTCACAATCACTATCAATGGTTACACTCGGGTGTTTGTGTGACAGGAGTGTAGCTAAGGATTGTGGGATCTATGGGCAGTTAAGTTCCTCTGGGCTCCCCTCCTTTTTCCTCTTTTATCTATAACAAATATCTTTGTGTCTGTCCACCTACACAATCCTCACTGAAGCTGGGAGTTTTAGGCATTACCCTGATATAGACCACTGGCTGCTGTAATTACCTTTTCACTAATAATGCCCATTTTCAAAATATTTTTTAAATAAGCAATTTTGTTTTGTCTAACCAGGAAAAACTTTTACCAAATTTTACTTTCTATCCTCGTATTAAGCAAGCTATGCAAACAAATGTTTTTTGTAATTTTGTATATTTCAATCATACCCTGTCTCAAATCTCCCTCAGTGAACCAACCAGGTGCCCATGAGTCAGTATACTTAACAAATGAGCACTCATTTAGTAAATGTCATAGTAACCCAGTTTTTAGAGCTTAACTTCTCCCTTCTGTTGCCGACAAATGGAAAGACTGAACAAAGTCGGAAGTGTACTGCAAGTTTCAATTCAACAAACCAACTTCCCCATCAGTGACTTGAAAAAAATAAAAAGCATCCCAGACAGCAGAATGGGAACAGTGTTCACAAACAACAAACAGTGTACTCACTTCTCGCAGGGTTCACACTTGCCCTTGACTTTGTAGTATTTCTCCTTACATTCACAGACAGTGTTTTCCTCCAGTGTGCCTGTGCACAACAAGAATAATAATATTAACACAACTCAGAGGAAATACTTGATGGGCCAAATAATTAATAAAGAGAAAGCTTTTACACTGACAAAGCTGAGCCGTAGTGTAAATAATAAGCATTGTCTCATCTTAACACTTACATTTCTGTTTTTCCTTTTCATGAGGACCACATTGTTTGCATTTGCGACACTCGGATGTGTCTCCATCAATGTCATATTTGTAATAACCACTGATACACCGACAAATAGTGTTTTCATATTTTTTACATGGCGAGAACTGAAATTCATTTCGTTCTGTGGAGAGAAAAAAAGTGAACAAAGCAAATCATTAACTGGTGCAACACTGATAAATCCAATGGGTTAAAGTCAGTAAAAGGGAATGTTACTTACTTGTACAACTTCTGCAACTTTTGCAGTTGGTGGCAGAGTTCATATTGTCCATGTATTGGTTATCAGGACAGGGCGTGCAGTTACTTCTCTGACCCGGAGCATGACATTCTTCTATAAGCTTAGAACCTGAAAAACATTAATGTCACATGTAAACGTAGTTAAGACTTTGTATATTGATCTAATAGGAGAAGAAGACATTCACTTGTGTGATATTTCCAATAATGAGCATGCTATTGGGTGTTTATGTGTGTTTCTGTACCTCGATGGCATTTGTTGCAACAAATTCCATTTTCACTTTCATATTCCCCGGTCTCACACTTCTTCTTCTCTGAAGGCTCTAAACTTGCCAAAGTTAACGTGCACTGCAACATAGAATATACAATGAAATGAAAACATTTATTGTTTAGGATCATTTATAAGGCAGGTTTTCCAGTTTATTGAGTATTTAGTGAAGCACTTCAGGTTTTTCTCACCATGAGAAGGAGTGTTGTGCCATAATGGGCCTTTTTAATCCATCTTCCTCTGTGCCCAGCCCCCTCCATTGTCATACAGCTTTAACTCAATCCATCTGAGGTCACCTGCAAGGTAAACGGTAAAATACCTTTAAATCCAAAGAAATACTGCACAGTAGCCATATAACACTTTTGCTGAATGATAGACTGTACGCTCCAGGCACACATAGCTACAACTACAACAAAAGTCATTATTCCATACCTAAGGTAAAATGTTTATAATGCTACACTACTAGACTGTTTGTTTTGTTATACAGGATACATTCATAATTAGAGCATTGCTGGCCGTGTTATGTACTCAAATATTTACTGTAATTATTATTTATTATTATTATATACTTTATTAATATGAAACATGAACCTTAATACACCCATGGCCTCTCTCTGCTTGTAAGCCCCATTCAGAAAATTAAGCAAGACCCGCCTTAGGTCTCTTATCATGTCAGTTTATGTTGTGCTTGTGATGCTTATTCCCAACAAATATACATATACAATACATATACATATATATTTATAACCAGCAAAGGGTTTTCTCTCTATTTTTAATCCATCCAAAATTTTGGTTTTTACAGCCTCACAGAACTGCTTGAGTGGCTCTGAGATGTTGTACAAAGAGATGTAGTGTGTGGGAAGTCCACAGCCCTGTTTTAAATCCCTTTGTGTGTAATTTACATGGAAATAAATATCAATTTTATCCAAACTACATTAAATGACCCCTGACTTGATTACGTGAAAGGTTCAACTCACCCAAATTACAAAAAAAACATGTTCTCACAGTAGAAATAGTATCTAACCCCCGCAGTAAGACATACATCTTTAAAGGTTCCGCTGCCAACCAAATACAATAAAGGTCAAGGGAATTTCATTTGTGAAAAATGACAACCATCTGCAAGTTATTAATCAGGATAATCCATAGGCCTACACTTTGCTAGGGATTTTTTTTTTTTTTTATTGGATCTACTTTCTAACAAAGAAATACATACAGTACAATTGAAATTAGATGACAGGTCTGCAGGTTAACTTCACTAACCATTAGATTGGGGAGGGGGCTTAAGTGTCATAGGAGGTTTTGTCAACACCTAAACAGCGAAAATGAAACTAGCTGCAAAGTCGACTGTGATAAACAAGTGACTACGCTTATTATTTGTTATGAAACTAAAACTGTAAAAGTCACTGAATTATTCTTATTTATTTTTGCCTGTTTTAAGTTCTTGGCTGATTTTTTTTTTTTTCATTATAACTGAATGTAAGCAGGGTCATTTAAGGTGGTCTCAATAAAACAATGCATTCACCACTTTCATTAATTTGCTTTTTAAGTAATTTTAAGTGATTTAACAAACAAAAAGGAAACAAATGTGAGGCTATGTTATGGGGTAAATGGTTTGTAGAAATAAAAAACACACAGTTGCTTTATTGTCAGTTAAAAAACAGAGACTTGTTTGCCAGCTTCACCCTCACTTCCCTGTTTTGTGAAAGGCTGAGAGTTGACGAACTTTGACAACGAAGTCACTGTAAAACCTTCAAAGGTGAACCTGACGACTAATGCAGTTACAGATAAGATTGACATATATAAGAACTAAATCCACACAAGAATTTACAGTTATTTTTTTTTTTTGTATCATGAGTTTCGATTTAGCTAGTACACACCGCATAACGCCCACTACAGCCAGAAGCCTGATACTAATCTCTCCTTCCCTCAGATTCACATGCATAGGTATTTTACCGCGACTTACCTGGACAACAGCTGCTAGGCCGACAGATATCTCTTTACATCAGGTCCATAAGTCGACATGAATGTATATTCAATGTAGTTTGTTTTGTTTTTTTATCCAAAGCACAGCGACAGTCTGGCTGCCCTCTCGTCTGAAGACGAACGGGGGAGGACTCAAACGGGAAATAGCTGCGTCACGAGCACATTTCAAGGAATTGCGAAGCGGAGTTTGGCAAGAAGGCACCTGTGGGTGACAAAAACAAACACACTCTGAAAATCTGTCTGAAGAGAAATAAAAAATAGGACGGCGCCTTTAAGTCTGCAGGTGACCAAGAAGTGCATAGTGCTCCTTATCCCAACACTACTAACACTACCCTAGATTTACATTCATTTATCATTACTTAATGACAAACAGGCATAAACTGAGTAGGAGAAAACATTACATTTATATAATTAGAATTAAGATTCAATTCAATGTTATTTGACATTACAACATTATAGAGAACCCCAACAATTCACACCATGAGTTCTTGGCGCCAGTAGAGAGGAGGGACTCTCTTGTAACAGGAAGAGATATCCACAGAACCGGTCCGAGGGTTGAGAGGAGAGAATTAAGGAAGTGGGAGGAAAGGGGGGGAGTGGGGGTAAAAGATGAGGAACAGCTGGAGGCTACATACCGCTGTATTCAAACACTAGCGAACTGGTTGTTATAATGGTAATAATAGAGATTATTATGTGTGTACTACTACTACTACTACTACTACTACTTCTAACAATAATAATAATAATAATAGTATGATTAAGAATGATGATGGTGAGTGTTGAGTAGTAGTAGCAGATCTGGAGAGAAGACATAGTTACAAACTTACAGTAGTGGTATAGTGTGATATAAGTGCATGGGGCATGGGGAGGTATCATATCTATTGTATCTTTAAAATACAGAGGAGCTTGGTCACAAAGGGCTTTGCATGTACGGAGAAGGATTTGGGATTTTACACGGGGAGAAATATAAAGTTTTTCCTTGCCATTGTCGCCTAGTGCTTGCTCTCGGTGGGAATTGTTGGGTCTCTGTAAATAATATTATAAAGAGAAGGTCTAGACCTGCTCTATTTGGAAAGTGCCTTGAGATAACTTATGTTGTGAATTGGCACTATACTAATAAAAATTGACTTGACTTGACTTGAAGGGGGAAGAAGGATATTGATTTATGTGAGCGGGTCAATAATGATTCGAAGATTCCTCACAGTAACTTTATGATGAAGACTAACTTTTGTGTACATGGAAGAGTCATTAACATGAACAAACTGGAATCCATTGAGAAAAACCAGCCTAGTGTAGCTCTTTTAACCCCAATGACATGTTCCAGTCTCTGCAATAAAATCTTGTGATTGATGTTGTCGAATACAGCAGTAAGATCTAGCATGACAAGTATACAAATGAATCCATTGTCTGAGGCCATGAGCAGATCGTTGGTAACTTTCACCAGTGCTGTTTCCGTTCTTTGGAGTTCTCTAAATCATGATTGAAAATCTTCAAACATACTGTTTCTATGCAAATAATTACATAATTATTTTTGCCATAGCCTTTTCAAGGATTTTAGAAATGGGGTATAAAGTAAATTAAAAAAGGAAATATAATAAAGGGTTGGATATGGTAGTTGGCTAAAATATCTGGATCAATTAAGGCTGTTGAATTAGAGATTTAATTGCTGCAACCTTAAAAGCCTGCTAATGATGACCATAAATAACCTTTTAAGGAAGGAGAAGGAATTTTCCATTAATTAAACTTAATTTCAAATCTTAAACTTAAAATCATTTATTTCTCCATTTAAGGGCATTTCACAATCTAGGTCACAAGATGAGGTCATAATGAGAGCCAGACTGACAAATCCAGATGTATCTGCTGATATTGGCCGACTACAGATATCTCAACATCCATGTATATATTGGCGGATAAAATTAAATTGCAGTACAGAAATGCCAAACTTGGTTTGAGGTCTAATGTAGAAACAGGGTCACCATTATTATAATTATTATTATTATAATTAGATGTCAAATTGAGGATGACCTGATGTAATCAGTCATAGATTAGGGATAAAGCACTGAATAGAAATAATAGTTCTGTATGCATTAATTTTCCACTGAACAATCTGTTTTATTCACAAAATTTCATAATAAATGAAATTAATGAATCAACTCCTGAGTAAACCCCTTAATTAGAAAATTAATTAATTAGACAGAATAAAGTGTTTTGGGTTCATAGTGAAAATTGCCCATATCTTTCAGGTTTGTAGCACAGAGTGAGCACAGGCAATGAAGTAAGTAGTAATTACTGACATCATAATAAAAATAGATAATAAATAAAATACATTTTAAAAAGAGGTTGGAGTGAGACTTTATTCAACAATCCAGCAGAGTAGGGGCGTCGAGTAGTTCAGTTGGTTGCGCATCCGCCCCATGTGTAGAGGCTACAGTCCTCACTGCAGATGGCCCCGGTTCGAGTCCCGCATCGGACAAGCCCTTAGCTGCATGTCATTCCCCCTCTCTCGCCTCCCCATTTCCCGTCTCTCTCCACTGCACTATCAATAAAGGCACAAAAAGCCAGAAAAAATTTATTTGTACTGCTACAGTACATGAAAGAGCTCAGTCAGCAGAGCTCGACAAGTACTTCCTCAGAAAAACCACATCCTTCCTTTTCAATGAGCAAACAAAAAAAACGTGCCTCTGTCTCTACTCCTCCTCACTCTCTCTCTGTGTCAAATCCCTACATTGGCACATTTTGTATACAGACACTTAAAGTAGGTCTTCTCATATGTGCACGTGCAAACACTCATTTCACACCGAGTTTCACACAGTATTTGAGGCCAGCAGTGAGGACTGGAAGGCCCAGCTCTAAGTCGGTGGATACATTTAGTGTTTCTAGCCACATGAAAATAGCTTTGTTTAATTACCTGTTTACTTCATCACAACACCACCAACAGGTTCCTGGCAAAGAACCTCTTGAACTTCTAATCAAACGTACTAATCCTTACGGTCAAGCAACATTTATAGTGAAACCTCATGATAAGCATGACCAGGTTTGCTCTAAGTCAGTTAAGAGTGATTTTGTTGCTCAGTCATCTTTCGTCCAGTCATCGCTGTACTCCGTTTGAGTGTTGCTGCTTGCGAAGAGCAAACATGGGGCCTCTGAGGCAGCCCCTTTAAGTCGCTACTTCTTCAGTCTTAGTCCCCGCTTCACGGTTGACAGGAGGTCACGTGTTGTGGTCTGGTTTCTGTGAAAACTGAGCTCAAGCAGAAACTAACAGGGTGGCACTTCAGCCTCTCAGTCCTCTTAATATAAGATGGGAATGTTGCACAAACAAAAAAACTAAATTAAACAAAAAAAAAATGATAAAGACACTGGCAAGTCAACTTAAAAAAGTATCCACAAGATCTAGTGTGTTTGTGTTTGGGAAAGACCTGCACACAAATGCAAATTAGTTATTGCTACTCAAGTCAAAAAGTTGTCACTCCTACAAAGTTTGCACTGGAATTTCTCAGAAACTCACTTATTGCTTCTCTTGACAATAGTTTGGTGTAATTCAAATTCAAATTATACGACTTAACCATCAGAGGAGGTGTAACTGTGCGTTATATGTCAGATAATAAAAGCATTAATTTTACCTCTCCTCTTTCTCACCACATCTCAGAGCAGAAATATCAGATTGTTCACGTTACATTTGATATTTTCACAGTCATGATGACTAATATCACTTTTTAATAAGGAATTTTGATCTTATCTGTGTATTTGGTATTGTTAAAAGCAATACTCCTGTGTGTCATAGAGTTGTTTCTTGGAATAATGTTTATCTTCACGACAGCTCTCTGTAACAGCAACAGAATGTTTTGGAGTTAAATGAGTGGCATATGATATTTTACTAAAATGACCTCGTCATCCAACTCTGAGAAGGAGAGGAGAGAAAGAGAGAGAGAGAGAGAAAAGGAGAGAGAGAGAGAGAGAGAGAGAGAGAGAGAGAGAGAGAGAGAGAGAGAGAGACAGAGAGAGAGAGAGAGTATATTAGAAGGTTTGGAGACAAAAGATTGATTTTGGATGAAACGAGAGCGAGAGCGATGGTGCCTGTGGAAAAAAGTGGAGGCTGGAGGAGGGCATGTTTTTGTGCACCGAGCCAAGGGGGGTCGCGGCACACAGGATGAGACAGACAGGATGAGAAAGCGGGACAGAGAGTATTCAAAGACACCACCATCTAAGTGTTTCTTTCATAATGAGTCATCACTCACCATTTTATGAATAATCCCCTGACACACTTCTGGTCCACCGTTCAGTCTTGTACTCAGAGGGTCCCAGGTCACATCTCGTCTCACTGATACTCGTCTGCTGTAAGTACTGTAACTAGACAATTTCAGCTATAGCTGTTGGTCAGACCTTCAGTGTCCTATAATGATGAATGTCAGTAGATTCATATAGTAATGTTCCTGTAATCTCACTTGCAGTTGGCTTTAAAGTCTGTAGAGTGTTTGGTTTACTATAAGGTAAAATTTCTGGATCTACTATAAATATGTTACATATTTTTCAAATCTGAAATGTGTTTATCTAATTATGAATTAAGTGTCTATCATACTGTAAAGCACTACTGATGTCAACTTTTTCACCCAGTCTCTGTTGGTGTTATATGTGACTGTATCTGCCTAAATAATTGTTTTCCTCCTCCTCCTCCTCTTCCTCCTCCTCTTCTTTCTGCTCATCCTCCTCCCTCTCTTTTTTCTTCCTCGTTTCCTTTTTCCTAGATGCAGCCACTTTGTTATATTGCCTTTACTGCCCTGTGCAGTCTGTTTTTCCTCTCCTCTGTGCTTTCCATACACTGCAACATGACACAATATCCCTGGCCAATGAAAGAAGCCAAGTTTTGCTGTAAAAAGTGCCCGCCAGGTACGGTGATTTCCTTTCATCTCGTTACATTTGATAGTTTTAATGCAGACAGGTTATAACTGTGATCTTCTGTGTGTATTCTAGGTCAACGAATGGTTCGGCGTTCAGAAAACTCTTGTGACATTAAGTGTACCCTGTGCCAAGGGGACCGATATATTGACTCTGACAATGTGGATCCGAGTTGCAGTATTTGCACAACCTGCCTAAAATGTGAGTAATTTTAGAGCTTTTGTCTTGGGGTGGGGAGGGGGTACATGTGAGACCTGAGCTGTGTGATAGTTGCATTTAAATTGAGGTCTGTAACAGGGACGGTCTTGGTAACAGCAATGATATTAATACAGTTTATATGATATTGTATTGTACAGCCACTGGTCACAGAGATCCAGGAATGCTTTAAAGGTATACAGATATACAGGCAGAAGAGTAGTTCTGGAAATATTAAGAAATAGAGCTGAATCACAGGCGGATGGCATGTGGACTGGTTGTGATATGACTTAAATATCTTTGACACACAATACTATAAAAAACATGTATGTCTGTCTTTTGAGGATCATATTTGAGTGATTCATCGCTTCTCAACTCTATCTGTACATCATTATTTCAGAGAAGTTTGCCCATAGAAACCTCATATGCAAGGGGGATTTCCCTTTCTGTGTATCATGGTGGGATATAGTCAGAAAGAGATGAAAGAGAGGAGGGGAGGGTCTGAGAAACCCTCGGTGAACCAGCTCAGGGGGGTTTAGAAGGGTTGGCTTCTGAAGCAGACGTTCATGTTGACATGATAGCATCAGCAGCACAGCCCACCAACAGTGGTAAGAACAGGAGGAGGCTGAAAAAATAGACCATCATCAAGCTGGTGGAAAAAAAAGAAAAACACAGAAAAGTGGTAAACATCGGAAAGAGCAGCAGACACAAAAGACATGTGTTATTACTCAGGTCTCTGCCCTGCTACAGGTGAGCAAACAGGCGGTTATGCTTATTTCTAAATGTCACTGTGGAAAACATAGATGAGAGAACACACAGAAGTGAGAGAAAGTCTGAATTATGGGTATATTTTAGCATTTACTTTGACTTTTACTTATTGTAACCAAAGGGCGAGCATTTTTCAATCCAGTGCTAACGGTGCAGCTGTAAGCAGACCTTTAAAATCTGTCAATACATGCAGAAACCTTTGTTAGATACCTTTGAACCCCCCAGATTTAGAATCTGGGGGGATGAGGGTGGGTGTTCAAAATGTCAAAAGCACATGCAGAGGCTTCGAGCTGATTAAAGGATATGGAAATTAATTCAGGTGGAAGTGATTCAACCCACACAAAAATCTCACACATGTATGCAATACAAGAATTTTTGTTTTTTCCAGTTGTCCTTTGGTCTTTGTCTGGGAGTTATCATTTTCAAGGATTTGGATGTGCAAACGGAGTTTCACATGCCAAATATTTTAAATTTTATTACTAACATTTTCCCATACAATATCATTTTCAGTCCTCAAATCCTTTCAAATGACATCAGTTTCCTCCTCGGTTATATCTATTGATCTGAATCAGCCATCAGCCATAAACTTTATGCTTGTTTCTATCATTTGCTTGCGTAGCCAGTGATAACACAATGTAGGAATCTTAGAATAATGGCAGGTTGAAGACTTGTATTATAATGGATTACCATGGGACAGCAGAGTGAAGTAGTGAGTGGAGTAACAACCTGCTCAAACCCACCAACTCAACCCTGCTGAGGAGCAACAGAGTAAGAATCCCTGCCAGCTCCAGATTCCCCAGACTGACTGCTCTGGGGTGAACTGTGACCTCTGGCCTCCCAGTGAGGACAACAAGCTAAAAGAATATCAGTATACATTGGCAAATTCTCTTCACCTGCAGCTTTTTTTTGCTAATCTGTTGGCGTTGCTTGTGAAGACATTTGGTTTCCAGCATTGGGAAACAGTCTAGCAAAGGCCAGAAGTCTGTGTTTGAGATTATGATTGATTTTGTACCAGTTCTTTTAGTGACAGTATATACACTGTACATTCTTCAGTTAATGTAAAAAAAATCAAACTACTAAGATATGAAGTCTCTCTGAACTATGACCCGAAATGATGTAAAATTATAATTATGATTTTGATTGTTTTAGTTTTAACATTTTCAAACATTTGTTTTATGAAAATAAATGTGAAGTGATGACTATAAAAGATTCAATGAAACTCATAAGTAGTTTTCTGTTAGCTAATTTGTTGATCACATTGAACTATGCTCGTTAAAGCATCCTGTTAGGAAGAAACTGTTTAATCAAAATGAAATACTGCTTTCACTGAGACAACAGTTGTGTCTGTCTCTAAAGTGATAATATAACCGTCTTATGACTAAAACTAGAAACCTTACCTGCCATGCCCAGTTTGTGAGTCATTTCACATTTTCTGATTTATGTCATGTTTGAAAGACAACTTTGTCTCTGTGTTTGTGTCACACTCATAAGCATACTCAGAGTTATGATTATACTTCTTATAACGACAGCTGTTTTTTTTAAATTTTGTTTTGTTTTTACAGCAAACATGGAGTACAAGTCACGCTGTAATGCCACTCATAACGCTGTGTGCAGATGTAAAGATGGCTACAGATGCGAAGACCAATCCTGCACCCAGTGTGTGCCAATGCCTGAAACCACCACACCCACACTCCCTCCATCCACAAGTAAGATATGCCCTCATTTCATGTAGACCTGTTGAAATACTGAAAAATTGTGTTAAAAATTGGTTTTAACACTTTGTGCATTAAAGACCCAGTTTTCCACAAGTTAAATTGCATTACATTTGGAAGCTACCATTTGATTAACATTTGATTAACTCTGCATAAAACGTACCATTTCTATCAATCTGGACATTAAAATCCACTTTTGCGGACGTTTGTAAATACAAACTCTAAATGGGTGGAAAACACTGGGAAATTAACACCAGGATTTAAGGCTATCATAGAATTAACCATATTACCATGAACTGTAACCTTTACTGTCATGTTTGAAAGACAACCTTTGTGTATGCGTGTGTTCATCATTAACACAAACATAAACAAAGGTTATGATTATACTTCTCATAATGACAACTGTTTTTTTTTTTTTTTTTTAATTTTGTTTTGTTTTTATAGCAAACATGAAGTACAAGTCAACTACACTCCCTCTATCCACTACAAGTAAGACACCATTTCTGTCAATCTGCACATTCAAATCAGTTTTCATACACATGTTTGAAAAAGACAAACTCTTAATATAAAAACGTGAAAAATAACATTTTGGATTAGATGCTCAGATAAATTCTATATATAGTACGGGAAAGTCTAGGAAATGAAGTTTACGACAGCATGAAAGGTTACCATAGAAGTAACAACGTGACAATAAATAGTTTCATTAAACCCTCTGGTTCAACATTTGTTGCACCACAACCACTCACTCCGGGGTGTGGTCAGAAGTGTGGTCTCTTGCATTCATAACTTCATCTCACTCCGATGTGATTGTGCAAGTGGAACCGGTAACCAAAGAAGGGCAGCAAAACCACAATTGTCAGCTAGTGTTGAATTGTGCACATTTGAAAGGCTTTGGTTTAAATGAGATAAACAGACAGAAATAGATCTCTAGATTTTATCGTGATGTGACAAGATTATCCTGCTTATCACAGCTTCTATTGCTTGAGAGATGATAATGACTGTAGACCTAATGTAACTACATCAATTATTTTTGGTTATTTCATTCAAAAACGTGGCGACTCAGATGTTCAAAAGACTATTTTCTGAAAACAAGATGATGAGTGCATATAGTGGAAACAAGACATATTGTCAGAATGAGATTCATATATGATGCAAACAAGATCTATATCACAAACTTATTTCATTGGATGTCTATCAGCCAGTGTTTCATATCACCCAAAATGGACTGCAGTAGAGTCACACCCCCTTCCTCAGCATGCGTGGCCAACTGTAAGGCAAGGAGTTAGCAGAAGGAACATTTTAATCACATAATTTGTGTTTAAACTGTGTTTAAAGTAAGCATGAGTTGTTATATTACTTTTACATCAAAATGGCATAGGAAATATTCATATAGCTGAATAGGGAAATACTGCTTCTATTTGATTTAGTAATGATACAATCAGCATCCAATTGATTATGTACACAGAATATTCAACTCAGGAGGCTCTGAACATACTGCTTTTTGGAGATACTTGAGAAATGTTTTATTTAATTTTTAATAAATAATTTTGTTAAAATAATACAGAATATATATGCAATGTGTTTTAAAGCATTACTGTTGAAAAATGCTCTCAAGACTATTAAAAAATATCACATTATAAAGCATTTTAATAATTTCTATTATTGCTGATGATTTGAGATATAAGTTATTCTTTTGTGTTTGGAATATAATTAGGTTCTGAACAGGTTAAAGGACAGTGGAGTCAGCTGTCAGAGTTACCATGCAGATTTACACAGTGTAATAGATGATAATAGAGGATGACTTTTGCACACATAATATTTTGCTCCATCTGTTCTATCATTTGGCACTACAGTGGCTCCATAAAAAGGGGTCATGGTTCTGTAAGGGTCCCAGAATTCCTAGTTATGCCCCTGTTCATCACACTGCTTGACCACAGCTATTAATTGTGTCATAGAAGAAAAAAAAACTTCACTAGAACTGTCTGCAAGCTTGGCAATATATTGAAGTACTACACAGAATAATGCAACCATAGCAATAAGTTGTAGCACTTCAGACTCTAATGTAACTATAGCAACACACTACAGCATTCCAGAATGTCTGTTCAGCTGAAACAGTTACATGCTGACATAGCTACTAAAAATAATACAAACAGTCATGCTGATAAACTCCTCACATGCTGTGCCCTCAGTTAGTGACTGTTTGTTTACACTGTAGTATCCATGGAGAACGGTTGTGCCCACAAGCTGACACAAGTTAATTATAAATCATGCTGTGCGATTGTAAATCCTGATCAGTGATAAAAAAAAAAAAAGAGACCTTATCTCACTGACTAATCTGAACCATGAACAGATGAACTATTGATGTCCACACTGAGCTCATAATCTATTTTTAATCATTTCCTTTCAGCCTCCACACCCGAAGCCATCACATCATTGGCACCACATACGCCACTCAGAGGTAAAGTCAGCTAATGATTCTGTGCCGATGAAAGGATTGAACTCTCCCACCTGTGGGTGTTTATACATTTTCCAAAAATGTCTCTCTCACACATTCTTACAGATACGGTGTGGTTCCTGGTGATAATTGCCCTCCTGTGTATAGGTATTGCACTTGCTCTTGCAACAAAAATCAAGCCCTTCCTGCACTGGCTCACCAAGCATGGTAACTATAATATTGTTAGAAAACTGATAACCCTGCAGCAATATACCAATACGGGAAGTATGTAGAGCATAGCACTTTTATCATTTTATAATGTGCATGAATGTATGTTTTTAATATCTAAAGTGAATACTACCTCATATTTCAATCTCATTTCTTCAAAAATCTCTCCATTGTTGTACAGGCTACTTTTTGTCTGAGAAACAACCACTGTCACAATGCTCTGTGGACGAGGACGTATCCAAGCCTGTTCAGGAAGTGTGCGGGAAATGTGACCAACCTATTGATGTGTGAGCTAACGACCAGCCGGGTGCGTAGCCCGAACTTGGATGAGCAAGAATTTTATAGGCGGACATTTAGTGACACATAGTCGACGCAAAATATCTTTATTTGCTTTGGATGTGTATAACTAATGGGGCCAAACATCACGCCAGTCCGTGCTGTCGAATGGGACCACAGAGGACGTACTTTATGTTTCAAGTTTCAACTAATACGGTTTCTTGAGAGGAAACATGACTGTTTGACATCTGTGACGTTGATATGATAAATTGATGATAAAAAGTGTATAAAAACATGGAGAAAAAGAATGTGGAAGAAAGTGAAAATACTGAGTGGGACACTGCGACTTGCAGGAGTAAGAAATTGTGCACTGTGTTGCTAAAAGATGGTATGTACTATGGTACACAAAGGTTAAAGATATTTCACATCTTTACATTTGTATGTATATATAATGTATATATAAATTCAATTTTTTCTGCAGTTATTTAGAGTATACATATCCATATACATGAATGTTTTGTAATAATTTACATACATTTGTACTTAGTTTTCTTTTTTCAAAATAAATTTTTATTGTAAATAAAAAGCCTAATATTTATTCAAAACATTAAACATTCAGGTCTAATACTTTAGAGAGATGACAGAGCTTATCAAAGAGTATTTACAGGATTTATTAAATTAAAACTTAGAATATAAATCACCTTCTAGCTGTTCATCACGAAGTAAAGTTTCTGGTGCTTACCAACCACAAGTTTTCCCAGAACCTGCAGGAAATAAAGTTACCATAGAGCACTGCAATCCTTCACAGTTTGCCAGCAGAAGATGAAATGTGCTCCGCGTTCATTTGTAGTTTGACAGTTTTATGATTCCTTCCTTTAAAAGGATGTGTTTAGGGTCATAGTCATAACCACCAACACAAATCCCCTGGGAATTTTGCTATGTATCATAGCTCCTCCTCTTTGGACATGTGGCAGTCCTTCCCCTGCTCTTGGGAGGGGAAGAAAATGCTGTCAATCTCTCCACTCCTCTCCTCCTCGGAGAGATGAATACTGGGAGAGGAGGTGGGATGACACACAGGACAGTCTCTTTCGTCTTCTTCTTCACTTCCCACTGTCTCCGCTGCCTTCCCACCTTCAATTGTCGCACCAACTTGCCCTGTAAACTGGCTGAGCAAGCTGAAGATGACCGTCCCTGGATTGTGGACATGGACTGAACCTACAGAGACATTAACAAGTAAAGAGTGCACATAGAGGAATGTTTTAGTTGACCTGCAGAGGTGCATCAATATATAGTTTACAGAGTAGGTACAACTCAGACTCATAACAGTAACCAAGCTGCATCTTTTACTTTTATTTTAATTTTCTTAATGACCCCAAAAAATGAGTCAACTCTTTTCTTCACATGAAAGTTTTCATTTCACTCATCAGTACCCAGATTGGCTGCTGAGAGAGAAGGTGGCTGCTGCTTTGCACAGAATGAGTCTCTGGGGAACTGATGACTTGACTCCTTTGACTTGTGAGAAGCATCTTGCTTTCCCTAAAGAAGAACATGGCCATCAGTTTGCAGAAAACAAAGAACAAATTATACCATATATGTAAATACACGATAGAATGAGCACCATGATCCTTTAGACACTTACCTCATTACAAATCTTTGCAATAGCTGAAAAAGAATAGATTAAGTAATGAGTAATGGCAATTGATTTCTTTACACATGTCCATCAATGATGACTCAACATGTATATGATTTACATAGGAAATAAGAGCTGATGACAAATCTCTAATAACAGTCATACACTTTTTACATAAAATGTTTTTTGTTTCCAAGAAGTGATGCAACCAAAAAAATTTGACTGAGACACCAGACACTGATCCTGGATGTAAACGCCATCTTACCTTGCTTGAAACATGTTTCATCTCCTTGGTGACAGACGCAGAACAGGATCACAAGGGCAAGACATCCCATAATAGCCAGCGGACCCAAAATGGCTGCCAGCTGACTGCTCATGGCATCTGAGAGAAAGAAACAAGATTTCAGAGTCTATAGTCACATTCACAACTCTGTGAGGCTTATGTACAGCAGTGATTTTAGCTCCATGCTAATATTTTCACAACGACAATGCTAACATGCGGATATAAAACAGGTTTGCCAGTGTTGTTTAGCCTGTCTTCATGCTAACATATTCTAATTCACAAGGCAGGTCATCAGTCTTGCATGTATTTGACCATATGGACAAATTAGACTTTTGACCTCAAGATGGCGCTAGAGGCGAAGTCTGAGGATCACCAAAACATTACAAAGATTCTAAGCTGAACATGAATATTGAGAAACAGCAAGTTCAAACAGGGGCAGCAGTAGCACCAGCTAGCTGTGGCACTTCCTGTGGCAACCTCAGTTGCCACTGACATCGCTGCAGAAGATTGCTGAGGAAATGCCAACATCTGCTCGTTTGCGGCATCTGCTAGTGAGATGCTGAAGTTTATAACACACACATATATTATATTCTGGCTGACAGGGTGAGCAAAAATATTGTTTTAGTTATATAGTTGCCACTTGTACATAATATTATTTCAAAAGCTGACTAGAGACTAGACCATGATCTTATGCAGGATAGTTGAATAGCTTTCACTTGGCATGTGGTTTGCAGGGCTTGTACGTGTGGTTTGACACAGCATTGTTAAATCGCATTGCCTCTAGTAGAGACTGATAGCATGCTGTGTTCGTCAACTTGCTGCTAGCACTATAGAAGAAAAGTCAAGGGATCAACAAAGTCAGCAGCATTCATCTTGTAGGACTGTGCAAAATTTCATGGCAAAACTCTGTAGTAGCTGATCTGGTAGACTGACTGACCCACATTCCCATCCATAGAGCCATGCTGCCAGCATGGTATGCTCACATACACTTTTTTCCCCACACTCATACACACTCACCTGCACTGGGTGTCGGTGGGACTGACTGCTGGCATCTGTGTGAGATACAGGTGCAGTGTTAAGTAAGTTGAGTAACTCAAATATGGAACAAAGAGTCTTTGATGTCTGCAATGTCTGCACCAAATGCTAAAATAATCTTAATGTAAGGCACTGTGACTTTGAGAGCACTTTAAGTCATCCAGGTTTTGAGAGTCATGTGAATCTAGAGTTTTAAAACTCCACTCCATGAGGTATTTATTTTGTACTGTATCTCAGGAAATCAACAACTCACTCAGAAAATTGGCAGGGTTTGGCAGAAGTGATGGTATGTCCAGAGGAAACTGAGGAAGGCGTCTGCTTATCATTTCCTGGGGTCGGAGCTGTTGCCACTGGAGAACAAAAACATCACAGGTTTGGTTTCAGATTTCAGAGGACAACCAAAAAACTGACACATCTTGGCATTGGGAACACCTTAGCAGTAACAGATCATACGCAGGCACATGAGAAAAGTTTACAGGTGTGGGAGAGAGTCATCAGATTTATTTATTATTGTAATGATGCCAGTTTAAGATTAGAGTGATCTGAGAGTTTAAAGGGGAAATGTGTTAGAATTGATAGCAAAGCAAGTACCATGTACAGTATGAGGTGTTTTGTGCTGCAGAGAGATCATATCACCATGCACAAACATCATGGCTTATCAACCTGTTTTGAGGATTTCCATTTTGTAAGTCTTAATACTTTGCACTTATAATTCTGCATCACTACATTTTAGAGGGCCGTTTTGTTTTCATTTTAGCTGAATACAGCTGGATTTACCGTTGTAGTTACTTTGCAAATTTGAATTTTACCTTCTTTTAGAAAATTGGATAGAATATCACTGTTGTTGAGTAAAGTCATATTTGAATAACATGAGAAGTTGTGAAAGGAACATATCATTCATATACCGTCACCAAGTAAAGTTATAATATGTAACTTGTATGTAACTATGAAACAGAGGTAAGCAGTCTCAGCTCTCAACCCTTCCCTGTCGTCTCGTGTCTTCTGTATAGCACTGACGAAACACTGACACTTAAATCCTCCTCCAGTATAAGACTTTTTATGTTGAGCTCTTTAGCTCTGCAATTCATTTGAGAGACCTCTCCAGTGGCCTGTTGAACCACTTCTATACTGGAAAGGAGCTGCAGGACATCTGGCCTAAAATCCATTTATAAACTGCTTAGTAAAATTACAGCTGCAGAGCTGATGGACTGTAGATAATTTATTTATGATTTATTTGAACTTATAATTGCAGGTGACTGACCAACATTTACTAATGGCTCAATAGAAAATGAGCAACCCAAGGCACGTTAGTCATACTAATATTTATAACTACAAACCTGATGATATTTATAACTCTGTTGTTACTGAATGGAAACACACAGCCATGTTATTACCACATCATTTTATTTAAACAGGGCACACTGATGCAAGAGAGTCCTTATTCAAACAACAGACTGGGAACTTCTTCACTTAAAAATGCGATAAACACAGCTCTAACTATCAACATTTCACATTTTTTGTTCTGTGCTCTACATCTGTAGTCAAACTCTAATCAAAAATTATAAATGGATTCTGGTCCACATGTCCTGCAGTCTCATTTGCAACAGCCCCCTGTAATGACTTACAGAGCTCACTCAAAAGACCAGCAAAGTGTTGTGCTAGAGGAGGATTTTCCACAATCTGGCAACCCAAAAGTTGGTTTACAACTGATCTATAAAGCATTAGTAAATTATGGTTAAACCATCAAAAAAGCCATTAATTACAGCTTATAAACCTTTTATAAATTGTGCCTTATCAGTGAGAATCTACTCAATCTGCATGTGTGACATTCAAATGACATTTTTTTCATAGCTCATATTTCATATATCTACAGTTTGGGAGACTTTCAGTGTTTCATTATTTCTTGATACCAGTGTTAACGATGTACATATTCATCTGACAGGGACCTTTCATCAGAACAAATACATTACTTTTGATATTTGAGTAGATTTTCCTGTTAACACTTTGTAATGTTTACTTAACTGGAACTTAATGAAGGACTATTAGTAGTAATGGTTTATTTTCACATTGTGTTGCCCCCTAAAGTCAGAGTGGAGCACTGACAACATGTTTATTGCCGTCACGTGTAAATAACTGATGTATAGTCTTTGGTATCATTATTGGTCATTCTCTTACAGTCAGTGAAATCCCCCGAGGTGTATTTTGATTATGATGAGGTTGATTGAGCCCTGTCTAATCTCTAATCTGAGTTGAGTGACTGCACTGTTTAATTACCAGTTCGGGGTGTTTCCGGGATCTTGACACAGGATCTACAGTTGCCTACAGTTGAGTATCGGACCTTGTCATTGCACTTGAAACCAGCCTCACAGACGCATTTTAAATCAGATGTGCTGGTGCAGTTCTCAACCACTTTAAGATGATAATCTGAGACGGAGGAAAACAGTGACAATTGTAGTTAGTTTAAGCAAAAGTTCATTTCAAGAAATGCAGAGAGATCAGTGTTAATATATTTTCACTTTATTATAGAAACCTATAGATCACTGCCATCATTCCAGTCCTGACAGGGACGGATGAAACCGTTAAGTTAGTAGAAATGACTCATAGTTTCTTTACCTGATCTGCAGTCTCCGAAGCAGCGATGGCAGCTGTCTTCACTGTTCCTGTCATTTGTGAAGCTGCCAGCAGGACAGGGCTCACACTCGGTACAAGACTTCTGAAACTCACCTGACAGAGCAGAAAGAAACAAATGAGATGAGAAGAATCGGATGACAAGGGGAGCAGAAACAGCCCGCTCTTCTAGGCTGCATATCAATGAAGGATGTGGTCATATGGCACAAACTAAGTGTGCAGCATGCGTCATTTTTCATCAAGAGACGTGCAAAGAAAAAAAAAAAAAGAAAAAAACAGGCACAGAGTAAGAAATATAAATACTGTATGTCTCAGTGCCTCATAGTCATTTCCAAATACTAGTCATTGCTGATTCATTCATTGCAATCAGTGTGTCAAAGCCAGACATGGAACATATAGAAAAAAGATACAGAAATAAAAGAAGTTCATGACAGACCACACGATTTTCTTACCTGCAGAGCACATTTTACACTTTCTGTCGGTGACTAAAGTATCCCTCAAAGCCTGCGAATACATTAACACAAATAGGCATGAACCACTAGGATAATTCGCACAGGTCATGTTTATACATTTGAACCTTTGAGTTATTTCTTCTACTTGAAAAGCAAAGAACCCCTAGGATTTGATTTTTCGGTAAGATTACACAATGATTTAACGTAGATGAACTGAAGAGAGAGGGCATTGTTACCAGCGGAGAGGTGAGCACCACCTGTGCATACAACATCCAGACAATCACGAGGTATTGCACAAGCCCCATTCTATCGAGAAAAACATGGTAAACATGAAAATAAATTGCAGATATGAAACACCAGTTTGGAAGGAAAGGCACGTTCTGTAATGTTTGCAGCGCCAATAAAACTTCACATATGATAAATAAGGTTACATTTAAATAATGTGTAAATCCAACAAAAAAAAGAAAAGAAAGAGAAACAATTATTACCTTCAATGTGATGCGTCTTTTGTTCTCCTCCTGTTGTTTTGTTAACTTCCTTAAATTGTGACTCTCTCTCTCTCGCTCTCTCTCTCTCTCTGTCTTCTCATACACTCTGCCCATCCTCTGTGTCACTGTTTCCTTACCTGGTTACATCTTCCTGTCTTCCTGTCTCCCCCGCCTACTGATCTCTACCAATCTGCTTCTGTCCTGTTTACACCTTCAGCTCTCACACACAGGACCCATCCGCACTGTGACTAATGTTTCTGCATCAAAGCCTCATCACTTTCCATGCAAACTGTCAGATATGACGAAGAATGAAGAGAAAGACAGAAATGTTCTCAGTTAAGTGAACTTGTGTCAACAACAGGATGGAGGAGTAGATCTTTTTGATAGCGGCGGTTACAAATTTCCTGATCTGCAGTCACTATATATTTTCAGTCATATTTGACTAGTTTTCTTAGATTTCCTACAGATCGTAATTGTTTCCTTACACAATTTTTCAGCAGAATCTGAAGGCCGATCTGAAGGGTTAGTTCACCCAATTTAACGCCTGTAGTGGTATCTGGTCTGGTAAAAAGTATTCAGATCCTTTTTGTAAATAAAAGTATTTATGCAGTTACGTAAAAATATATCACAAGTAAAAGTCCTCGACTTAAAATCCTACTTGAGGGAAAGTACTATTAATTGCAACTGCTAATAAAAGTATTATCTGATAAATGTACTTAAAGTATCAGTGTAATGTCAGGAGGTGATTAATTGGAGGGACATAGAAGAAAAAAAGTTTTGCTGCACAAATGTCAAAACATGGGCTTTGTAGTTCTTTATACTATCCTAAAGCCTCTTGGGCAAAACTGTTGATTAGAATACATTAGCTAAAAGAAAAACAGGACAGTAATGCTATACAACTTGCTATCACAGGATATGTACAATGTATTTAGAGCACAATGAGAATTTAAAAGACACCTGGAGAAAAAGAAAAATGCTTTTAGTCCCATTTCGACTGGGGCAGTTGTGTACTTCAGCCTATTGTGGCCAAAATTAGTATTACAAAAACAAACTTTTTTTTTTTTTTTTTAAACACTTGCCGCTCATGGCTTCCATAGATATTTGTGGCATTTCTGCCTTTTATTGTGAAAGTGTTAGTAGAGAGAGACAGGAAACGCGGGGGTGGGGGGTGACATGCAGTAGAGGGCCTGAATTTGGAGCATGGGCCTTGATGTGTGGTGCACCTTACCAACGCACCACTATAGTTTTTTTCATATTTTGCTGTGAGCACCACAAAGAAATTCCATTCCTGTCCAGTTTTTTGTAATTTGGATTAGCTGAGTTTTAGAGGGAGACTGGCTTTTAAGGAATTGCCACATATGTATGTTGCGTCTTACAAACAATCACACATTATCTTGTTGCTCAGTTGCATCTTTTATTCTTTCAGTCTCTCTTGACACATTACATACTGTAGCTCTGCAGTGAAGCTTTTTAGCCAAAATTGCTTTGTCTTGATGTTTAAAGCTGTGAAGTCGCACATCTGGAGTATTCGATCAATACTCAGGATTATCATCAAATTGTTGTGTGATGCCAAATATGTTCAAAAATAAGAAGTGAAAAACCAAAAATAAAAAAACACTAACCACCGTACATCCTTTGAAAAGCTACGTAGGGCAATCAGGTCAATGTATCTTAATTGAAAGCGTTTCAGGTGTGTGACTATGGACATTCTTCTTTGCAGTCTTTAAACACAAGTATATATTCAAAGCTATAATTTCCTTTATACATATAATATCAAAGCCATCATACAGTCATTTTGCTAAAGCATTTGCATTTCAGTAGTTCTTTTTTTTTTTTTTTTTTTTTACTTGAGTTATTTTTAAATTGACTTTACTTGACAACCACATACACTCATAAAGAAAGTCACTATGGAAAAAAGAGCTCCATTGTCATCTGATTTATATAGTTACTTATTGATGTGTAATTGTCAAAAGACCGCTCAGTCTCAGAGTTAACTTGAAGTTAAACATAGAGGCGATACCAAATCGGACTTATGTTTTCTACTTCTTCATGTTGTACATATGCCACAGTAAAAGTCTTTAAAAACACTCACTGTACAGACATAACACTCAAAAACATACACACTGGCACATGCATACATAGAGACTCACTCAGTGCATGAAAGTAAAACTATACAAAGGGAAATGGTGTTTTATGTCGCACACAATATATCGCTGACGTCCTCGTCCTGCATTCAAACTGTAGTGAAACACTGAAATCAGCATCCAGCTGATCCCACAAAGCCACACATGCATCCTCCTGTTTTTATTACTGTAACCAAGTGTTGAAGTGAGTCGCAGCAGAAGCAGAGGAAATACAGTTCACCTGGTTCAACCACACAAAAAAAAACTACAGCCAGGACTATATTTAGACAGTGTCTGATAACAGTGATGTTTGATAGGGGGTGTTCCCCATTACAGTGACAGTTTCCAGCAGTATCCTCACAGCAGTATGTCTGAGTTAAACTTGATTTTGAAATGTGCCCAGTTAATTTATTGTTCTAGTACCCCACCTGCAATATGTCAAAGATGAGGAAATATGAAGATAAGAAATATAGTTCTCCATTTCCAGTGTTGACATTTTTTTGATACATGTTTTACAAGTAACAGTGCTGATTGTTTCATATAGTAAATTTTTGCTTTGCTCTTCCTTTCTATGTGCAAACGTTTATAGGCTCAAAAATAGGTTTAGTTATATACATCAAGCACCTTGGTGAAATAGCTTCAGCAGCTATATTTAGTCCGTTTTTTTTTTAGCAAGTTCCTGTTGATTCATAATATGACCATGTTCATTTAATTTTTGGCACTAACCGGCTAAACATCTTTTTGTTCTTTCGCTATCCTTAAAATGATTCATCATGCAGCTCTGCTCTAACAATATAGGACCTTCACTCTAAACTAAGCATTACTGCTGAAAATAAAACTAATCATTAACAGCTCCTACCTGACACTCGGCTGTCGGTGCACTACACCACGCAGTACTTTTCTTGTCTGTAGAGCAAAGCTGGCTCCAGATCAGCCTGTATGTTTCACTGCACCGGACAAAACAAACATGCTTCCCTCCGACACTGACAAGATCTTTCACTACTACTGTTGGTTTCTCATGCAGCACCATTTAAAGACATTACAAACCTCAGACAGACAGTCTTATCTGTGATGTCCAATGCATTTAACATGTTTTTGTTTTCTTATGAAATGCTCTAATTGACCCCGTTTGTGTTCCAAGTTTCTTTCAAAATTCTTCATCTGGCTCAGCTATGTTATGTTGCAAATTCATTTTCAACATTTCCACTGAGAATTTGATGAGGGTGCTTATTATAGGATGGATTTCTCTGTGGATGAGGGTTGCAATGTTGGTGTGCTTTGCTCTTCCTAAGACAGACACCGTAATGATGCCAGTACTTACTGCCAATGCTGTAAGTGCTGCTGAAACATATTACCTCCGCCAAGGAGGTAAGGTTTTCACCCATGTCTGTTTATTTCTGCCAGGGTATGAATTTGAATTTTATTCCCTAAAGTCTGGTGTGTGTTGTTTGACCCTGACCTCGGCGGAGGTCTGCGCTCTCTGAATGCCAATCTATGTTTTAACTGTGTTGGAAACATTGTGACATGATGAGCTATTTTTGGCCATTTGTCCAAAAGATTTAATGCCAGATTTACCTCTAGGTCAGCCAGGAAATGCAAAGTACATCAGCAATAGACAACATGGTCAAACTGAATCCAGGTAGTTTACCTGAAGGGGACCACAATCATGTCATTAGACCAACAAGGTCAAAACTCTTTTCAATATCATACCCAACAATACTGGCTAGAGGGACAAGGCATGTTGGTATGCAGAGACACAACTCAGCTGCTCAAGTTTATACACAGTTAATGTTTTGGTTATTCTTATAATTTTTCCACGTTATATTTCGCTAAATAAAGCACAGGTGTTATGACTTATTGACTCATAGATGACTTTAGCTTCACTTTGCCCACAGTTTAATCCGTTTGTACTACAGATACAATGCAAGCCAATCTGCAGCTGCAAGGCAGTAAAATGCTGAATCATGACATCGTATCAGACTTTAAAGACTCATTATCAATACCAAACTCATATTTGACGCTCATCAATGCCAGGTCAAGCTACCACCACTGCAGTGTTACACTGAAATGAATCTGCTTGCTACTTTTGTTTAGGTTGGTAAGAGAATATAAATTCCAGGACTATTTTGTGGATTTGGCTCTAAAGCTTTCAGAGTTATTGTATGATATACAGTTATTTAAATGTGCTAGATTATTGTAAGATGAAGATGCCCAGGTTAACAAGTGTTTTGTTGGTGAGTGTGTAGTGAAAAAGTCATGCTATGCTTCTTTTTTTTGCAGCTTACAGCACTGCCCTGCCTCACTGCATCAGAGGGACACAGGCCGACTGACTCACAGTAAATTCCCCATCTTCAAGCGTCATCCAGCTCTACTACTCAACCACAGCTTCAGTGCTCAGAGCTTCCTCGGACCACAGCTGATTTTCGTGGACAGCGCAAGAAGAAATGATGATGAGTCAGTAAATGAGGAGGTTCAAATGTAAACATGGTGTTGCCATAGTTACGGGTGTATATTGCGTTGGTGTATATTGCGTTGGTGTGGTACTGTATAGCTGGGTGCAGCGGAGGTCACATGCCCTCAAGCTTCCGTTGCTGCCGGGTTGAGGAGGTGTCAAGATCTCCCAGCACTCGAGGAAGAAGGCGGAGACGACGAAGACTTGTCGTTTTCCCTCTGGTCGCTCTCGTCAGAGGACGCAGGTGCTGCAGGGTTACTGTCACAGACGGATACAGAGACGCGTGTTGGATAATGGGAGAAATGCGAAACAGTTCTTTCACTTGGTACGAGAAAATAACACTTTATTTTACAGGTCACATAGATTCCTATAAGTTTGATTTTATATTATAAATTAGGAAGGGTCATTAGTAATAATCACAGGGAGATGGAGACAGTGTTGAGCTGGTATATTTTCAATTAGTTGACGAACTCAACACAACTAACTAGAAACAAGCAGAGCTGTGCCTCTATTTTAGCAACAGTTTCTTTGTAGGAAAGGCAACACTTTATTTTAGCTTCCCCCTACTCAGAATTTATAAACAGCATAAACACAATTAAATGGTTTATAACACACTGTAGGCTGATATAAATGTTAATGTATTTGTACAGCTATAACCCCTCCTGTGGACACCCATTGGTGGTGGCTGGTGTATAAAGAGATAATAACTAAACACGGCTGTAATAATATAAAATGTCCTGATAGAAGGTATAATTGCTGACAAATACTGTAAATTAATAAGCACTTAAAAGATCTCCTTACCACTACACTACAGTTTGTTAAACAATTTATTTTATGTTTGCATACTGCAGAGAAATGCTGTGTGATGACTTTAAGTGTTACCCTGGGAAACTACAGGGTAAGATAAACTGTTACCAAAAGAAGAAAACGAGAGTCAGAGAGATAAAGTAGACTGAAAGCCAGTGTGTGTATGTGCGTTACCTGTCTCCACTCTGTGTAATGAGTCTCCTGCAGGTCTCCATCTGAACATCCAGGCCTCTCTTCATCGAGCACATCTCCATGTACTCATGCAGGTGTCGGTTCATGTCACTCTTTGCTGTGGCCAGTTCCAGCTGGAGTCAGAAACGTACCAAATGGTAAATCACAAACACGACTCATATGCTCGTGCTGTTGATCTGGGACACCGTTACAAAATGTGGCATGGCTCTTTTTGAGAGAAATTGTAACTGAATAAAATGCAAATGGCTTAAAAACACTCCTAAAGAATAACTAAAGCATTCACTAAGGCTACATTACGCATTATAGAAAGATTACAAAACAGAATAAATACATCTTGTAAACCATCTTACACAATGTTGCAGTATCACAAAACCTTACACACATGCACAAAGCTGGCACATTGTAATCTGAATATACAGTGCAAAGGACACGAGAAAAGAGTCGAGACAATAAAAAGAAAGAACAAAGTAGCATGTGACATCAGTGAAGCATGTATGAGCACACAACCAGCTTGACATATTTGAAAGTACGAAATATTAAATAGCTGTCTGACCTCAATCTGGTCAATTGTCTCTTGGTATTCCTTCTCCCGGGACTTAAACAGACACTCTGTGTCGTTAATCACCTTTTCCAGAGTGTCCTCCTGGTAGAGAGGTAGAGAGACAAGAAAGACATTTTCAGTATGTTGTTATTTGCAGTTGGATTAAGTTTGGTCGGAGACGCGTGGCAGCAAAAACAACGTATTTGTGTGTTAATCATCCAACAATCAGACACAAAGAGAATGAGGCTGCTGTTAAAGCACACAGCTGGCTTTCTGCTCCCATCAGCTCAAATTTCACTGACTAATGCAGCTCTTCCCTCTGAAGGGGCAGCAGACTGTTCAAACAAACACACAGCCGCTGAATGAAAACAAATACCTACATGCATTTCTTGGAAACAAACACACTGTACACCAATACGGGCCGGACATCGCATCTGTCTGAGTGTGTGCAGTGTTTTGTCCTGAAATGGCCCTGTCCCAGCAGAGCAGTGAAGGTCAGGGGACTGGGCTGCGAGAGAGCTCATCAACTCCACTCGTGAACCAACAATATCGACAGACATGCACATGCCATCTGAAGGATGGCAACTGAGAAGAAAGCAGAAGCTCACCACGCAGATTTTATTTTCTCAGCGTCCCTCGACCAGTGAATTACAGTGAAATCAGAACTGACCAATAAGATAGTATAATAAAATAACATAACATAATACAGGAGTAACTGTAAAATGAAGTCCTGCAATCCAATACAACCTCACATGTACAAAAACGTGAAAAATCAAACCTCTTTGATAATGTCAGGAGGTTTGATTCTTCCAAAGTTGGGCATTATAAGCTTCACAGCTAGTTTATGTTACAAGGCCGTTTTGAATTGCAATACTTTTTCTTTACTGTAGTAACGGGTGTGTGTGTGTGCAGGACCCAAATGCAGCACACAGTCCAACAAAAGCACTTTGTAATGAAACGGGAGCTGGCAGGTAAATCCAAAAAAAACGGTTAAGAAATCTTGCCGGAGGCTCGGGCTGAACGAACCAGCACAGGATCACTCAGACAAAGGCCAAAGCCACAAAAGCAGTTCTCGAGGTCAGGGACAGAAGGCTGACGTGATTACCAGGGTTCAGACGAGAAAGGCAAGTCGGGGACAAACAGGTTCGGCAAATGGGAATCAGTCCCTAGAAATGCTGGAGAGTCTTGCATGGAGAAAAAGCAAACAACAATGGGGCAAAGAAAAGACTGGAAGGCTGATGTTTGTGTACTGGGTGAGTGTAATCAGTAGCAGCTGTGTGAGCAGGTGAAAGGAATTGGCTTGATGAGGTGGGCGTGGCTAATGCAAGGACTGACGGGGAGCTGGGTGACAGGGAAAGCTGAAGTGAGGCGGGTGACCTGAGATGCAGAACTGTGACATACGGTGTGGCTAAGTATAGATCTACGTCCAGTCATTCCAATCAGAGCATAAAAAAAGGCACTGAAGTGACTTGCTATGTAGCTACAGCCTACCTCTCCTGGTGGGTGGGTGGGGTCAGGAGGCAGAGTGCATCCTGGGAAGTCCTCCCAAAGAAGCAGCGTTTCTTCAGTCTCCTCCCAGGCCAGACTGTCACAGTCATCCTCAAACTCACATTCACGCCTAGAATAAAAGTACAAACACGCACACACACATTGAGAAGTAATTAGTGTAAAGTGCAGGACTGAAGGACATGTCTGCTACACTCATCACATTTCAAAGTCAAACCACTCACAGTTGGTTCAGCATCCTCTGCATCTCCTCATTGATCTGATTGGCCGATGAGCCACAGTGGTCCTCGTCTTTGACCAAGCCGCCGTCACTTTCGGAGGTGCTGACGGGTTCGTCAACCTCGCTCCCATTAAATGACAGAGGGGTTGGTTTCCGGCGGCAGTTTAAGGATGACTGGTTGTTAGGAACCTATAGGGACGTATTCAGGATTGATCATTATCAATAAACAGGACAAACTTTCACAGCAAGCGATTCAGCGGACTTGATGAACACGTGAAAAATAAAAGAAGCAAGAGATGAGAACATAAACTGGTCAGTTGTAGTCCTGGTACCTGATACATCTGGATCACATCTTCACAGTTCCTCTGCTGAGCCACGTCACACAGACGAGCAGTGATGTCGATCCTGCGGCAGATGTCCATGTCCACCTTCATGGCTTTCTCCTGGATCTTACTGTCCAGCTCTGACAAGTTCTGCAGAGAGGATGGAGGACGGAGCAGACAGTGGATATAGCACCCTTAATAAAGGATTTCTAATTTGTAAATAATTGCTTAATTATAGTTAATTACTTATTTACTAATGTTTTATCATCCCTTAATAGAGGGTCACGTGTTTCTTTTTTTCTAATATGCCATCAAGTCTAAAGTTGGAGATGTTAATAGCTGCTAATAAATGGATTTAGGTCCATCTAGTTTCCAGAAGGTGAGTGGTCAAACTGTCCTTTGGAGTGGTCTCTCTGATTAAATAAAAAGCCTACATGACTGATTCTTTGTAGGCTTAGAGTTTTGTTTTGACATGTTACACTCAAACCATTAATTGCAACTTACAAACACTTAATCTAGTGCCTATTTAAAAAGTGGTAACAAATAGTTAGCATCAAATTCATTTACTATTTAATGTGTTTCTTTTGAGAAATGTATGCTACAGTGCATCTGCTGGGACAGTTGATTGCTGCTACAAGCTGAAAGTCTTTATGATGGTATATGAGTGTGTGGGCTGTTCCGTGCTCACATTGCTCATGAGACCTTTGAAGAGAACCAGCTCTGCCTTCAGCTGCTGAACTCTGAGAGCCAGTTCATCCTGACAGCCTTCACTCTCCTGCAGGTCCTGCAGATACAAAGGAAGCCACAAATGTAAGCACTAATTGCGAAAACGCACAGAGATGTCCTGACACAGCTCTCTCATTACTGGAAATTACAGCCTAGATTATGCAGGCATACACACACATGAACAAAAATAAAAGCCTTTACTTCATCTGCAAAGCGCACAGAAACATTGTAAATCCTAAATGCATAATCTCCTCTGGGGAGCTTTACACTTGTCTGATGGCATCATAATTCTCTCTTCGCCCTGTTAACTTATTCATATGTGCCTCAACCCTGGTCAGGCCCTCCTCAGTCTCAAATGGTGTTTTGTTGCTTGCGGTCTCCTGTCGATGTGACACTGCCTGCGAAATGGGGTCAGGTACAGATTCCTGGCAGTGGCACACGTGCACTCGGGTCTTTGATGTTTTGCTGTCAGTTCTGAAGTCTGAACTTTGCTTTCCCACACGCTTCAGTGTTGGTCTGCAGCCGTGTCTACCTACATACACATACACATAGAGGATGTTACCTCTTGTAGGTCTGCAATCTTCTGTTGCAGATCCATCCTCATAGTGTATTCCTCTTCCCATCTAAGAGACACAGACACGGAGAGGAAGAAGAGAAGAAGTAAATCATTAACAGACAGAGAACTAACAGAGCAGACACACATTACATATACACATTAGTAGTTTGATAATTAGGAGGAATGTGACTGAGTATTTGGCCTCATGTACACCTGCTCAATTATGATGCATCTTCTGTACCTGCTAAACCTGCTGACGACCTGGTGACAACCATTCCCTCAAAAGCAGAGCACAGGGACCATGCATGATTGTACAGAAGCAGCGTCCACAAAAGCTCCAGCCAAAGTGGCTGCATTAGACATTAAACTGACAATGACACCTTCCCCTGAAATAAAGAAATATAAAAATGTAATTTTGAAGCCACCATCAAGTAGGAACCAACAGGAACAGCTCCTCCTGTCCACACGTCTGAGTGTCCTCGAGCAAGGCGCCTAATCCCCGAGTTGCTCTTGCAGGTTAGGCAAGTGCATGGGAGCTTGCATCTGGAGTGTGAGCACGTGAATAAACAAACTGCACAGTGTCTCAGATTCACACCTGTTACCAGGTGCTGGGGGTTTTGCATTCCTGCTGAGTGACAGCTGAGAGAAGTGACGAAAAACATGTGAATGTGTTGAAGCGAGATCATATCAGGATCCAATCCAGATACAAGCTGCATGTAACAGCAGGCTGTAAATGGGGCCAGTAAAAAGGAGAAGTGTGAGTGATCCACTGATTCACTGATGAATTGCCCGTTTGATGAATTGCGTGACACTATGATATTGCTCAGATGATTGGCCCATGAATCTGATATTTAATACATTTAAAAGCCTGAGCACAGATCCGTGTATGTGATCTCGGATTCTGTCACTTCACATAACACATGTGCCCTGGGGAAATCCACTCGCTGCAGAGACTGCAGCCTCTTTAATAAATGCTGTTTGAAATGCAGAATGCTGCGGCACATGGAGACCTATAGGGAATACTAAATCTGAAAGAATCTGAGTCATGAAACAGGAGTTGTTGTTGCCGTAGAGGATGCTTGTTTGATCAGTAAGGTGAGAGCGTGCAGAAAGTGCTTCCTTCTGCAAGCCAAGCCCCCATCCACCCAGCAGTTACAGCTTGCAGTGCATGCTGCATTGCAGATGCAGTGTGGAGTGTAGAGAGGGGGGTGCGCAGTGGGGGAGAGGAGAAACAGAGAGCACGAGAGAAGCAGAGGAAGCGTTCACTGTGTGGGACTGTGTCGGGTTTATGTGAGAAAAAGAACATGACATTGAGAGTGTGGTGGGCAGAGAGAGGGGCAGTGACGGGGGGCGGGGGGTAAAGCAGGAGAAGGGGAAAGAGAAAACTTATCCTTGAC
The DNA here is from genome assembly GCF_021018895.1 of Seriola aureovittata. Classification (NCBI taxonomy): domain Eukaryota; kingdom Metazoa; phylum Chordata; class Actinopteri; order Carangiformes; family Carangidae; genus Seriola; species Seriola aureovittata. Next base: position 11,070,123 of record NC_079370.1, read on the forward strand.
TAAAAGATCTCACACGCATGTGTGTACAAGTAGTGAAACAACAATGTCAACTTTCTGCACGATAAGGCCCCGAAATCATCCTCTCCCAAGTCTCTACATACAATCTTAATGTGTCTGATGTCACACGCTCTCACGAAGTCAGGGTCGTCCCTCTCCCTCATTCACAAAGAGCCCACTTCACTGTGTTCATCCTCCCCTCTGTGAAGAATGCATGGCTGCTCATTTGGAGATAATATGAGGGAATTCAGTGTTGAATGTGCGCGGACATGAGGCCTATTGTAGCTGACTCAGGACAGAAAAGACGTAATCCTATTACATAAATACTGTATGTATATGTAAATATATCCTTCTGATCGGCTGCTGTCATCAGGTGACACACTGCTGTAAAGTCGGTACAATGACTGTGAATAAGCGAGTGTGGGCTCAGGAAAATTTAGTTGGAGATGTCACATGATCCTAGGGCAACATTATTTTCATCATCGGTTAATCTGCCATTTATTTTCTTGATTAATCGATCGGTCTGATTTGTCTACGAAATGTCAGAAGATAGTAAAATAATAAAAAATAAAACCCATCATAACTTCCCGCAGCCCAAGGTGACATTTTCAAATCACTTTTTTTTTCATATGACAAAGAACGACAGCAAAAATTTAACATTTCAGAAGTTGGGACCAGTGAATGTTTGGTGTTTTTGCTTTACAAAACAACTGAAGCAGTCCATCAGTAATAAAACAACTGTGGTGAGTGGACTGTTTACTTAAATGTAAGATTTACAGCTGACAATCACAAATACCCATATATCCTGTTAAAGCATCATAGTGTTTCTTTCATTATTCACACATTGGCCAATAATGAAAACCTCCAGGATTTGTCTGTAAGTGACATCATCATTCACTTATACAGTCACCATGAGCTCTACTCCAGCATGGATTTTCCCTATTATTTCTGTAAACTAAACCACCCAAGGGTGAGTCAACTCTCTAGGGAGCGTCATGAGTGAACATTTGTGCCACAGACTGATCCTGACACGTCCCTGCCAAGCTTTGACCTTCATTCTTCTTTATATTTAGCCTGTGACGTGTTAATTTTTTGGGTGTATTTGTAGCAGCAGCACCTGCTTCTCTGGTCAGACATGAAGTGGATGCAGGGTCAGGCTGGAGGTGATGGATGGAGAGGCTTTGTGCTGACTCTGCTCCTGTTGGAGACAGCTGGTCTGCAGCTGCTTTACAGCTCTGCTCACTCCTCCAAAGTAGATCATTAATAGAACTACATTCCCATGCTCAGGCCCTGTAGGCCTCTTATAAGTGTAATAAAAACATGTTTTATTCCATTTACCTGCGTTTATACTCGTCTCTCTCCCTCTTCACTTTGGCCAGGACATTATACAGGGCTCTTATCTCGGGGGTGATGGTATCGATCTGGACCCCAACTCCATCTGGGTGCACCCAGGACACTCCTGGGCTGGTCAGACGCTCCGCACCGGGGCCAAATTTGCGGGTGTGGTTGTAGGACCAGATGGTGCCCGGAAGGAACCGTGGAGGAGGGTTGGTGGAGATGCCTGCGCTGTTATTGGGGGCAGTTTTAGAGCCAGGGGAGTCCACACAGGGAGAGGACTGGCTGATGGTGATGACTGGGTTACTGGTATTTGTTTGGGTTGAACTGGTGTTTTCAGAAGCTGCAGGTGCTGATGTGGGCGGTGGTGGGAACAGTGTTGTAGGCCTCCTGGCTGAGTTGTTGGTGTTATGGAAGGGGAGGGAACCCGGCCTGAGCGGTATCGTACCAACAAATCCGGTCTGCACACCTGCTTCCTGGGTATGCGCCCTGTTGTCACAACATCCTCCTTGACAGCCCTTGTTGGCATCCAGCGCCTGTTGCAGCTGCTTCTCTAAAATCTTATTTCTGCGCTCTAATTCGTGCACTTTGGCCAAAAAGCATCGGAACCTCAGATTGAGAGTCTTGAGGACGCTGATGTTGGATCCTAAGTCGTTTCTTAGAGCCATGGCTGCGGGGGGATGCGGTACGGCGCGGTGCTGGTAGTGGCTGCTGTGGTTGTGGTGGAGGTAAGGTGAGGTCTGCGAGGGTGCGGTGAAGTCAGGCCCGGGCTGATCAGGCCCTTGGCCAGCCTGCTCACCTAGCAGAAAGGACGCTGGGTCCGCTCCACCAAAAACGGCGTCGGGCAGGAGGGCTGAGGGAGAATCCGGGTGTCCAGGCGTTTGGTTCTGCTGTGGATGCTGTTGGAGATGCGCGTTGGCCAACAACAAAGGATTCATGCTATGGTATGGAAAACTAAAGCGCTGCAGATCTGGCATGAACACGGACGGGAATTGTCTTGCTCCAACAGAATACAATGAATGGATAAATAATAAATGGCAGTTAAAGACCAGAAAGACGTGCGCGCAAAACGCCAGTAGTCAGCTGCTTATGTAACCGTTTCTAAATAAGAATCTTATCCTTAAAGCTGAGGTCTTAACGTCGGCTGATGGATCGGTGCCCTCTGACGGTCCGCAACAAAACATTCAGAAGCGACTCTTGATGGGATGCGAGGAAGCGGCAACGCTGGCTCTGCGCCTCGGCGAGATGTTCTGCTAAAATAAACGCAATTAAGCGAAGAAAAAGACGCAGAGCGCGAGTGAATAACAAAGAAATCCAGTGTCACCGCGTCACTGAAGTTCTGGCAACAAGATGTGACCGCAGGCAGGAGCAAGTGCTGCGGGATTGGAAGAGCACGGCTACCGTAAAGACGCGACTAGAGGAGCTCTGACCGGTTAACTGTTTGTTCTCCGTGGATTCGCCTGTAGGTTAACAGTCAGGATTATTACCGTAGTGTTTTCCTTAGGTTTGAACAATAAAATAATGCAGATGTGGATGATGGGAGAAAGTGGGAGCCAAGCGTGTATGATAAACACATATTCAAATTCAATCTTAAAATGCACAATGACAAACTGGACTGGAGCCAAGGCTGGATTAGGCAACGACCTCCCCCCGCCGCTGCACGCAGAAACCATTGGACCCAGAAAGTCACATACAATTTATTGCAGGGTTCTTGTATTACACCACACTGGGCTGTTGTTCTGCTTTTGGCTGAACTGTAGTTTAAGGTTTAAGCCATGGTTAGACCTGTGCTGTCTGGGTCAAACTCACATGATCATTCTCAGAAACTGTACCTGTGGTTTAATCTGGACCTGCTCACTGTGTCCTGTAGGAGCCGCCTAAAGTCCAGTAGAGGTCCCTGTTACTGAGGTTAACTCCCAGACACGGGAATTAACTGAGGTTTAAGTTAATAAAACTCAGTATGAGGACAGATTTACAAGAGCTCAAGTCATTTTATTAATTTCTAAAATGTTAAATCTTCCATCGTGTATGTTATAAAAACTGGCAACTGTATCTACAATTAAAGGCGTCACTTCTTCCTCGGTGCATATTTGATGCCAGGAACAGAGTTACTGGTCATTTGACAAACATGACATAATACATCATATAAATAAGTCCAGAAACATTATATTCATATATGTTTTGTGGCTGCGCTGCTTAGAGAGCTAAACTTTGTCACACAGTTTTCAGTTTAAGGTATTTATTCATTATTTATTTTATTTTCATTCATTTCATTCATTTATTCATATGGTTGACAGTTTGGTAACATATAATAGACAAGTAGGAGTTGGAGGTTAGAGTGCGGGAGTCTAAACTTGATTTGTACTGAACCTGTAACTCGTACTAGTAGAAAATATTGGTTGCGTTTTTTATAAATAACAACATCTATCTATCTATCTATCTATCTATCAGACAGTGCTGAATGTTGACCCTGTTATATCTCTTCCTGTCTTCCTCCATGTGTCCAAGGAGGCAAAGTCCAGCAGATCAGCCCCCACTGATCTATCATCAACACAGGAGCCTGATCTGCCTCCACTACTGCTCCCCTGGCTCTTCACACTTTTGTTTCTCCTTCCTACAGACATAGAGTTGCTCCTCTTCCTCCTCCAGCCCTGGCAATAGGAGAAGCTGATGATGCTCCCTTAAAAGAGAAGAGAGAAAAAGCAAGAGACTTAAAACTGGCAAACCCTAAACATCTGAAACTTGTGACATTACGTAAGTTAAGTTTACTAATGGTCCTTTCTTTCATACAAGCTCTCCTTCCTCCTTTGCACTCGTCTCCTCTCTGCCTTCATTCGACCAAACACCAGCACATAGACGTCGTCCCTGAACTCCCTGTTCATGATCTGGTAAATTAGAGGATTGATCATGCAGTGGGACTTGGCAAACATAGCTGGGATTAAAGTGACTACAGGTGGCAGACAGGAGCGCGGCTGCGGGATCCTGGTCATTGCCTCAGCTTCCTCGTCAAGCGTGGAGCTGAACGTGCTGCCATTCAGGCCCGAGTTGGGATTCACGTCTGCCACATGACCCCATAATCCCTCAGGGTTGTAATTTGTTAGTCTATAATATTCTGTGGCTGTCCAGTTGAGCAGCGAGGGGACGTCCAGGATCTTCGGAGAGTTTGAGGCCATGGCAGTGGACTCCTCTCCCGCAGTCTGTACAGTGCTATCTGCCTCTTGGTCATCTCTGGGGATGAGGGCGGAGATGAGAGACACAGTGGCGTAGGGCATCCAGGCCAGGAGGAAGGTGCTGCACACCACCGCAGCCATCTGGAATAAACACCTAGTTTATTCTTTGCTTCAGGACGTGTATCAGGAAATGAGAAAATAAAGATCCTCACAAGGCCCTACCTTTGCAAGTCTGAGGTCTTTGCTGGTGTGACTGACAGAGGAGGACGGTATAGATGCTAAGGTGCGATTTGATCTGTAGACCTGAAAACAGAAGAACATTTATTTATGAATATGCACCTTGTTTCATGTTACCTTTACATGGAATATGACCCATGTGACTGTTTTCCAGCAGCAGTTTTCCATTAAATTCAACTATTTCTTATAACTTTCAAAGACCTCCTTCATATCATTAGATGTGGTGCATATTCCTCCAGGGGAAAAAAAAAATGGGATTAATCAAATGATCACAAATCATCTGATACACAGTGTATCTGGGGCCTTTAGGTCCACAGTGTCTTTTTTTGTTACCATCACAAGGAGGTGCCAGAGTTGCAATGTTCGTATTCTACACACAGTGGCTTTACATACACTGAAGTTTTAGAACAGCCCCAGTTTCCAGTTAACTGATAAAAGTTCAGGTCACCAAAAACTAAAACATCATGTCAATTTAAGAACTGTATTTCATTTTTTTTATTAACCTTTCTTTATTCACTGACAGGCAACCTCTCTTTTATGGTAATGCACTGATCATATTCACAATGTTACCACACATTCACACCTGGAAGCTGCCCAGCAGTGGATAAGTGCTGCTGTTTCACTTCCACCCAGATTTAATCCTGCAAGTATGGGGATCAAACAAGCGACCTTCCGATCTCAGGCTTGCTCCCCTGACTTTTAGGCCACCACTGCCCCAATTGTAAAAGTTTTAGGGATCGAGTAATGGTTTTACAACTTTCAGTTTCTCTGCAGAAATGGAAAAGGGCAGTTAGCAAAGGAAGACAGACTGGCTGGTCAGGGGTTTAACCAACAGCAAGAAAACGACCCAAAACATTAGAAAAAAACAAAAAAACAAACAGACAGTGGCTTCACATGATGGAAGAACATCACAGTCTCCAGACGTAAAACCCCATGGAGCTGGTCTGGGATGATGAAGCAAACTAAAAGTGCAACACATTAGTGGGACTTCTGCAACAGTGTCAGGATGAGCTTCCTGAACAATATTTTGATTTCCACTGTAGAAAGAACACCTCAAGTGTGTTGCTGGATAAGTCAAAAATTCAAATTCATCAAATTTTGTTAAGTAAAAAGATTTAATAACTGCTTCTTTTTAAAATGTCCATTACTTTGAGACATCAGACTATGTACATTTCTAACAACTGGAAAAAGGGAGGTGTTCTGAAACTTTTGACCAATAATATTTGTGTTTAATACATTAGACAAAGTAACGACAGAATACTTGTGGGTCAGGACGCGGCAGCTGTGCTCACCGTCAGCAGGATGGCCAAATATGAAGTGATGATGGTGAGCGTGGGAAATCCCAAGCACAAAGCCAGGATGAGGAAGATGTAGAGTCTGTCTTTTGGAGACACCCTCATTCTCCACCTTGAAATAGTGATACAGGCAGACTAATTATCGCTCACAAGTTTGTCTGCAAATGTTTGACAAATACAAATCTGGAAACACACACACAACACAACACAGATTTCTGAAGACAAATAAAGACAAAATAGGGCACCAAGCAGTGCAGTAAATTAAACCAAGGATTACCAGTCAATGGTGCAGCTGGTCCCATAAGGTTCTGGTCCGTAGCTCCCAAAGCCCAATGCAGGCAGAGAGGCCCAGAACAATGTGTAAACCCACACCAGAGCTATGGACAGTGATACATGGCGCCTCTCGATCCATTGACCTACAGAAGCAAGATGCGTGCAAGCCACTTATTGAACTTTTCTTGCGACTACCCAAGCGATGTGTGCATGTGTGAGCATAATGTGCACTTAACCTCGGGGGAAGTCTTGACATTTCACTTAACAATTTTCTTGAAGCAACGTCAGATATAATTGGCCTTTTAGTGTTACGTAAGCAATCACTGAGAGACTCTTAAATCAATAAACTCTTCAAATCAATACGCTTGTACAATAAAAGGAGGGTCTCCTACAGACTCATGTCATGGAGGTAGCCTGAGGTTTGTGTAAAAAGCTGTGTAACCTTGGAAGCAAGACACAAAATTTATCCAGGAGGAGTTAGATGGGTTCAGAGTGCAATTGTGTGTGTGTGTAGATTGAGAAGATCTCAAGACTTGCCGTATCTTAAGCAGCAGATCTTTAGGCAGCGGTCCAGAGAGATGAGACAGGTGGTGAGCAGAGAGCCGATGCCAAACACAAAGCCCTGTATGCCGTACCAAAGGCACCCTGTCTCCCCAAACACCCAGGCATGACACAGGCTGACAGAGGGAGAGAAGGCTTTTAGTCCCCCTGCTTAATGGATCATCACCTTCTGTCCCTGACAAATGGCTGTTGTGTGTGTGTCTGTATGTTGTTGTAGCATCATACACAGTGTCAGCCCTCCGACTTTATGCCTCGGCCCTACATTGGTTGAAACTGAGGAATTCCTTACCTGGAAGTGATGAAAAATGGTGCTCCCAAGAGGCTGAAACCAAAATCACAGAGAGCCAGGTTGATGGTCATGAGCTCTGGAGGTCTGAGCTTCTTTTTTTTCCTACAATAGACTAACAGCACCGTGCCATTCCCCAGCACAGATGTGACACCTGGGAAAAAGAGGGAAACGGGGAATGACAACAGACAACAAGAGAATTCAGCTTTTCAAGTGAAGTAAAAGGAAAACAGGGACCGTCGTAAAAGGTCGTAAAAGTGAGCGAAAGAACAGATGTCATTTCTATTCATCACATCACAGTATCTTAGGCTTCGGGATCACTGCACAATTATTCAGTTTCTTCTACATCACGCACTGAAAGGTTTAGCTGAACACTTCGTCAACCCGAAGTCCGACATAAACACATGAACAGGAATGACAGAGCAGAGCAGAGAGAGCATTTCTCTGTTGTTCTGCTAGACCTGCACTGTTCTGCTTTTAATGAAACTACTGCACAAAAGGAAAACTTGTATTATGTTATGATGTCCTCTTCCTTCTGAACATCCACCGCCTTGTTTGGCACATTTTTCCTCCATGAATCTTTTGCACCGCCCCACATTTATATGCATATTTGCACACAATACAAAGTTGTACTGAATAGTATGGGCACAATTGTGACATATGCACTTTACATTTTAATAGGGGCCAATATAAACTTTAATATTTTAATACTTTAACCACTTGAGACCTATTATTCATCTGTAAGAAGCTTCAATTAAACATTATATCCATTCATTCTGACAGTGCGGCATGCTCTGATTATTGTTGTTCCCTCACTTTATTGTAGCTGTATATTGATAATAAAAAGACATGAATATATACTGATTGATAATAACGATACGATTCATTCAGATACTACACTCTTGTGGCTGAACTTTATATCAATGCTCTGTGACTTGTTGGAATCACGTTACATTCAGTCTGGAATGGCAAATTAATTAATTCCCAATTATACCAAATATGAAATTTGGGATCTTGACTAAAATTCAAAATACATTTCAATGTGATTGATCATTGCTTGTCCCCAATACATGGGTTTGCATATGGACAAGAGTGGATCACCATTTTTCACAAAACTGAACCAGACAATGACACAGTGATCCAAGCGTCCTCTGAAAGTGTCTTAAACAATGTTTACCTGTGAAGGTTAGGAAAATAGCGACGGTCAGGTCTGCAGAGGGGGACAGCTGGGAGAGGAACAGCGGCTGGATGGACGAGGGCTCAAACCAGGAGCCCCTGTGTGAGCCATTCCCTTCCATGGATGTACTGCGCTGACTCACAGTGAGGAGAGTCTGCCTGTCAAACTTCAAAGAGCCGCTGATGACATGAAAACAGTTTTAATCACGTCTCTGCTCTTCATGTGCACACAACAATAACAGTAGGGCAGAAACCCCATTTAAACATCCAGCTTCAGAGAATCTCTCGTGCAGTTTTCTTCTGACAAAACATAACCACTCCCACAACTGATCAAAACAGATCAAACACATCGTGTCACATCGTCTTGCCCCCCGCTGGCTGTCAGTGAGGTTGTTTCGTCATTCTCAGCTTCATGGTGAAAATCTGACATTTCTTCAAATGTTATTTAGCTTTTCATTGGTTGCACATGTTTCAGGGTTATACCAGGGGAAGTGTGCTAAAGATAAATAAATAAGTAAAACAAAAAATGCTTGTTGTTGATGTTGCATAACGTGTGGTCATAGGGGAAACAACAGTGAATCTCCCCTCAATCATTTGCCCCTGCAGAAGGTGTCAACAGAGGGATGAACTCAAAGAGAAAAAGATGGATGGGAAAAGTCAAAACAAAACAGAGAGGAAAAAATAACAATTCATTCAAACTAGAAGCAAAAAGCTTGTTTCAGAAAGCTGTTTTTTAATCCTTCACTTCCCTTTTCTTTCTCCATCCAAGCTGCACATATGCAAACGCATACCTGCAGGAAAACATCTGTCACTAAAACATCTCTACTCACCTTCCTCTCTCTGTTGGTCAGTCGCCTCTGATGATCTCTCAGCTGGTCTTCAAAGATCTTCTCTTACATATATTTTTATTTTTTCATAACATCTTAATCTTGACCCTTCCTCCGTAAATCCATTTGGAATTTCTCTGGAGAGCTGCAGAGAAAATTCACTGTCAACAATCTGGCTTAGAAATGATCAGCGAGAGGCATGCAAACCGAGTGTGTATCTGTGTGTGTGTGTGTGTGTGTGTGTGTGTGTGTGTGTGTGTGTGTGTGTGTGTGTGTGTGCAGAAAGAAAGAGAGAGCAACAGAGAGGGAGGAGGCTATTGGAGGGTCTTTAACCTCTGTCTCTCCTTTTATCCAAGCCATCCACTGTCTTTATTTTTAATCCACTGAATCCATATTATCCCCGTCGTCCGTCACTGGGGTCCATTTGTTTTTTCTTATATGTATCATGACCCATTCTCCAGCACTTCTACTGTGGTGCTCATTGAGAACAGGGACCTCAATTTTGAAGATTAAAACAAGGGCAGAGGCGTCGGAAATGACTGCGTTTTATAAGATATGAATGCTGCAAAGTGGTGTCTGATCAATTTAATACTGATTGAAGTAATCACCTTGCTGATATTTTAATCAATTTAATTTGTTATTGTAGGCTGTGGTCTCATTTATATTAACAGCCTTTTTTTTTTTCTTTTTCTCTTGAACTGCTGTTCACACCTCAACATCCCAACACTTAGGTACCATATCAATTCACAAGATCTCTGTTACAGGAAAAACAGATGGGTGAGTGGGCAAAACTGCAAGAACAACTTGCTAAATGAATTTGCCACACACTTTCATTTTGTGAGAGCTAATCGCCTGCAGGCAAAGGCCTCAAATTGAACTGTAATAGTAGGTTGTTATCAAGTTGTATTAACCATGCTACACTTCTCTCAGCCACCCAGATGGGCCAGGTATCGATCATGACCAAAGAGATCTCCAAAAATCATGCGACCGTTTTATAAAAGCCATGCGGTGCTGCAAGAATTGATGTGAGCGAACCTGCAGATACTATCCCCCACATTTCCTCCTCATTAAAAGTCCAGGCAATTAAGAGCTGTCAGTGTATTCCCACAGGAGGAAATCGATCAGTGGACAGAGACTTCTTGTAAGTGTTTGCTGAAGTCAGTGACATATCATCATGAATCCCACTGGAGGGGTGTTGATGTACATTTGTTCTGTGCAGTGACAAAAGAGGAAAGGAGGGCATGTATCTCACAAACAGAGGACTTTATTCCACCTCTGACTGCAGCACCTCAGTACTACAGACAGACAAAGACTCTCACACCTTCACTCCATCTCACACAAGAACAGAACTGGGAATTTAACAAATAAAAAAAGTAATTGGTCACCAATTAAAATCTTTTCATTTGCTCTCTGTGGAACCTTTCCTCAGACATATAGTGGGAGGGGGGGTAAGGGGGTGGGGTGGGGGTGTCGACTATCAGATGGAACCAGACAGAGTTTAAGATAATACAATGTCTTATTGCAAATTTATAACTCTGGATTCAGGAAGATGTGGGTGATGTGGCATAGTGCAGTGACGGTTGATTGACCGGTAGGTTTACTCCTTGGAGGCCATGTGGGCCATCAGGTCGCAGACACGGTTGCTGTAGCCGAACTCGTTGTCGTACCTGGTGAAGGAGCAAGACGAAAAAGGAGTCAGTATGTATCAATGGAAACAAATATGAGGATGTGAAAGTAACCCATGCCGAAGGCGTACCATGTGACCAGCTTGACAAAGTGCTCGTTGAGGGCAATGCCAGCGCCAGCATCAAAGATGGAGGAGTGAGTGTCACCGTTGAAGTCTGTGGACACAACCTACAGGAGGGGGGGGGGGGCAGAGTACCGTGTTAAAAAGTAAACTGATCGACAAATCACTTTAAAGATAAATGAAATAAATCAAGAATATACCTGGTGCTCTGTGTATCCCAGAATGCCCTTCATGGGTCCCTCAGCTGCGGCCTTCACAACCTTCTTGATGTCGTCGTATTTGGCCTGAAGGGAGAAGAGAAGAGGTTTTTATTTGTATTCTAAGATGTAGAGCTAAATCTTTAAAAACAAGTCACAAATATGTCAGTTCTCTCTTTCTTAATTGGTGAAGCACTGTAGATTTTACCAAAAGTAATTGAAACAGGAGGAAAGACAGAACTTGTTCAGGACTATTTTCAGAGGCAGTTAAACAGTTTCATGGGATTTGTTGACAGTAAGAAAAATACTGATTATCAACAGACTTGAGACATGTTATAAATGCTTCTGCTGCACTGTCACTCACGGGTTTCTCCAGACGGACTGTCAGGTCAACCACTGACACGTTGGGGGTGGGGACACGGAAGGCCATGCCAGTCAGCTTGCTGTAAAATATGAGCATACAGCAGAGATCAAAAACTTAATTCACTGGATTTACTGCAAGCCCTTATCACACAGAGATAAAGTATATATCTGCAGTACAATCATGTTTTTTGGCACTGACCCGTTGAGCTCGGGGATGACCTTGCCGACAGCTTTGGCAGCACCAGTTGAAGCGGGGATGATGTTCTGGCTGGCGCCACGGCCGTCCCTCCACAGCTTGCCGGAGGGGCCATCCACAGTCTTCTGGGTGGCAGTGATGGCATGAACTGTGCTCTGATGGACAAAGGCACAGAGAGGAAGAGAACAGAGGATGATTAAATAAAGCTTAATACCCCCTCCCCTCCTCTAACTTTGTGAAATCATGTTGGTGTTTTGGACTGTGTAAATCCGGTTTTAGGAGCTACTTAGTGTTTTGCTGCTAGATTGTTCTCAGTTTTAATCCTCACCATCAGACCCTCAATGATGCCGAATTTGTCATTGATGACCTTGGCCAGGGGAGCCAGGCAGTTGGTTGTGCAGGAAGCGTTGCTATGGAGAAATTAAGAAACAGCATTAGTAAGATGAGGATTTTCAAAATGAAAGACAATGTCTCAAAATGGATTTGTATGACGAATACAAGTTCAGCCTAATTTTTTGTTCATCATTAGCAGATGTACGTAGAGTGAAACACTTCATAATAAAGCAATAGGTTCAAACTACAGTCTTCAGTTTTAATAGTGGTCATTTTAACCCACTTAAATTTGCATAAACCAAACAAACAGTCTAAGATACTTTCTGATTCTTACCTGACAACCTGGAGGGACTTGTCGTACTTCTCGTGGTTGACACCCATGACAAACATGGGAGCATCAGCGCTGGGTGCAGAGATGATGACTTTCTTGGCACCGCCCTTCAAGTGAGCCTGAAATGTTTTATTTGAAATCCAATTAAAATCTGCATTGTTTGGTTGCCAACTGCACATCACACACATCACAGGTCATGAGGTAATAAGACAGTATTATATGTTGAAGAGTATGGGACAGGGCTGAGTACGTACAGAGGCCTTCTCGATGGTGGTGAACACACCAGTGGACTCAACCACATAGTGGGCACCAGCATCACCCCATTTGATGTGGGTGGGGTCCCTCCTGCAAAAAAGTGGGAGAAAAGGAGTGTTAGTGTCACAATAGATGCTTATTCAGTTCTTCCTTTTGTGCATATTTGTGAGACTGGATTGAAAGTGACATGCTTCGCTGCAATAAAAGCCTGGAGAGTTTTATACAAAAGATGCCAATTTAACGTACTCGTGGAAGACTGTGATCTTATGTCCATCGATGACCAGCTTGTCACCCTCAACCTTGACCTCACCGTGGAAGCGGCCGTGGGTAGAGTCATACTTGAACATGTAGACCTAAAGAACAGATGAGAAGACAAGATGAGAAGGGGAATTCCTGAGACAGCTGCCACCCAAATCATTACAGCTGACAAGTGTGCATAGACACAAGATAAATTTGTCAAATTAATGCATTAATTCCTAATCTGGACGGAAAAAACATGAACAAATAATTTACACAGCATTTAAAGTCCATGATATCCCTAAATTATATTGATTTCAGATCCCAATGCCTTTTATTTCAAATGATCTTCTTGACTCACCATGTACTCCAGGTCAATGAAAGGGTCATTGATTGCCACAATCTCCACCTTCTTGGAGTGGAAAGCAGCACGGGTCACCAGACGACCAATGCGGCCGAATCTGAAAATGAACAGTGTTGTTTCTTAGTCTGGCCTCTAGATGGTGGTATGACACCACATAACTCTGACCAAAGTCATAGGATGATGTGATCAGAGACATGCCGCTGAGTTACTGTGAAAAACTGAGCCTCAGATGCTTATTAAGTGAACATAATCAAGTTTGAAAATCAATCATTATTATGTGAAATTGGATTTTTGACACTTCAAGCCTCAGCATGGCCTATTTAGATTATGGTTCTGTCTTTTTCCCCCTTTGTGCGGGATACATAAAACCTCCCCAGGAGACCTGAAACCACAGCCGCAGAAAGGCCAGGGTTCAGGAGGAGGGGCCGAGGGAGGTGTGTGTTGCAGAGCTTATGGCTGTATAGCTCTCGCTCTCCTCTCTTCGGGGCTAAAGTCGAAAATGAACCTCTAATGTGGTAATGCTAGTGACGGCAGTGCACTGTTTGATCAGTGGCTCAGTTACTTTTTAACCACGGGTCCAAAATCCTGGCACAGATACACTCTGTCCTCAGGCACTGGGGGAGGAGGCGGAGGAGGAGGGGCGGAGGGATAAAGAACACATCCACGAGGCAGATAGGTAGACTTTAACGTCAGATTATGTGTGTTCAACAACATTTAAATTACATAGGTGCCCTTCCACTCGCTCCACACAGCAGAAAAACAATCCCCTGCTGAATGGCCCCCATGTCGAAGCCACTGCCCACATTGTTATCTGCCGAGGGCCAAAGTTCAAAGATCAAGAAAAACATGGTGACTGCCCACAGGTTCGTGTGTGTGTGTCAGTACATTACAAAACATTTTTCCCTTCCTGAGAAGCCATATAGTGTCACCATTAATTAGTCACAGAGGCTGCAGTTTGTCCTGCTACTCAGGTCGAGAGGGTCAGGTCTTATCCAATCGTAAAACACCAGCTCCCCTGTACTGAGCGCCTTGAAGGCTGTGGATTCTTTAGAAGTGTCTTATAGCTTCAAAACTCTCAGCATAAAATACTGGTAGTTTACTTTTAACTATCACAGTATCTACAAACTATCCCTGGTATCCATTAATATCCTGCTACATAGTCATCATCTTCCTCTGTGTTTCAGTAATGGGGTTAAATTCTCATTTGGATACAGAAACACAGTTTTGTGGAAGTCAGTCTTACATATTGTCGATCATCTTATTTTTCCTTTCTTCATGTGCAGGCAAACAAATAAATAAGTGTTTAGAAGTGCAGATAGTGCATTTTGAAAATTGAATCAAGGCAGCCATTATAATAAATCACGGTTAAATGCTGTGTGTGCAAACATGAGAGGGGTGTGGCAATGTGAGTTGGAGTGTAAAGAGTGAGTGTTGAAGTGTGTGTGTGTGTGTGTGTGTGTGTGTGTGTGTGTGTGTGTGTTCATTTTGTGAGGATAAAAATGTTCTCTTACCCATTGATACCGACTTTCACCATTTTGCCTGGGTAGGGTTAGTCCTCTGCAGGGAGAAAGCAAGAAGAGAAGAATGATAATAATAAACCAGCATTTATGGTGGAGCATATTTATGATGCCATATATTAGCATCCAATTGATGGCTTGGATTGTGTGTTTAGATAAGCAAAAAGTTCAAAAGAACATGCAAAATATATTCCACTGATAAGCTCTCTGTGACCACAATGCAAGAAAATTTCAATGAAAGATCTGCCTGCAGTTTATCTAACTTTCCCTGCAAGTGTAGATACGACTGCAAATCTAAACAGAATTACAAATATAAACATCTTCAAAAGCAAACTCCCATTTAAAGCAAGAACATCAAGTGAATTTCTCTGCACTTTATGACCCCAATTACTTTAAACTGAGGCTCCGTCCAGCCCATGCAGACTATCCCCAGGTGATCTAAATCTAGTTATTCGGTGCTGCAGCCTGTTGCTGAGGCCCTGCAGCTTCCTCTCTGACTCTAATGATTTCATTAGAGAAGGTATTTACCGTTTGTGAGACTCCTCTGTCTGTCTTGCGACTCCGGGTGTGAGTGGGGAAGAGCAAAGTTAAGCTGTGTGTTTTTATGATTGACCAGAGTGTAAAGCCACACCCCCCCATAATGGTCACCGCTCCTCACTCCGCCCCCTCTGAATGTCAAGGTCGGCGGCCTGCAGGGAGGCATGCAAACTGGCCTACTTCACTTAATGTGATTGAAACAGACTACAAACTTCACTCTTATCATCCCATGTCTGCTGCAAATTATCGGCCGAAAGCCTTTGAAATACTTTTGCTTAATTCACATTATTTTATTTGCAGCTCATTTGCCATCAAGGCTGACTTTTAGCGGCCCCCCTTAAGAGGCCTAGATATTGATACTCAGATATTAGAATCCTCATATAGTGGCCTGAAAAAAGAGAGGGGTCCCTCACTGACCTTCTCAGTAAACACAGAGCTTCAGACACAGAGGGAGCAGACGAGGGATCAAATCTCTGTCGTCTGACTCTGACATTTAATGTCCAAAGACCATGACCCTTCACTTTCAGATGCTCACCTCCATCTCCTAAAGGCAGAAGTCAAAAGTTGAGTCTTGGTTACTCGACATGTGACCATTATGCATGTGCAGAGGAGGTGTCCTCAGTCCATCCGAGTCTGTTTTCTCAGTCTAATTGCTGCTTTTTCAGGTTATTTAGAAAGGACTGACTCTCAAGACAGAATCTGGAAACAAAGAGACATTTCACTGAAAGATAGGTTCCTTAGTCTGAACAGAAGTGCTGTACTCAAGGTAATGGTAATGTGTTTCACTGCTGCAAAATTAACGGTCTTCTCTTTAATTCATTGCACACAAAATATGACAAGTCTCACACATGTCCTTTTCTTTTTGAGTTTTGACTCATTTGTCAGGTAACAGTGTTTCTTTGAAAGGAAAGCGCTGCTGGGGATATTATGAAATGTTAAATCAGAATAATGTAATGAGGGCATCAGTTTAAACCAGAGGGTCATTCAAGTTGAATCTTGTTGGAAGTGTCTCTCTGGCTGCATATACTGGGCCTTGTCACTGGGTAGCCCTGACAGTGAATTGAAACCTTACCCATGGCATCTAGTCACCACAGCAGACCATGAACGTGCAGCACATTTTTAATGAAACTGGACCAAAGATGGCATTCGGTGTCTTGTATTTTTCAACTCAGCAGGTCATGTGGTTAAAAAACATTCTGCTGCAGGCTAGCAGACATGCTATTATGCACCAAAACTGGACAGTGCTGGTGTGTTTTATGGCTACAGTCCAATGGCCTGGGCATAGCTGAACTTCCACAACCCTGAGTGCATGCATGCCAGTCTTGGCCTCTGCTTTGCAACTTAAGGTCAAAGAGGGGAAGTAAAGGTCATGCTAAGATTAGACGCTGCCTGGCTAGTCAACACTCGGGCCATGTTGTACTCTCAGTACTGTAAATGCTGCCTCATACAGATCACATGTTCTTTATGTATCACAACAGCTAAACTGGGCATTAGGCCTCACTGTAGAGAGAAGATGGTGGAATAAATAAACCATGGAATAAAATATCTGGGGAAATGTATAATTAGTTCAGTGGGAAGGTCACTGTAAAATGAATGAAATTTATTTGAAACAGCAACAATCACTTAAATCAAACGTAATCTTATTAATCTACTCTGAGTATATATTTTTAAGTTTTCTAATAGTTTACTCTGACAGAAAGTGCAGTAACAACAAAATGTGTGGATTTCAGTTTGGTGATCTGTGCACAGCCATGTGTGCATGTGAAGAAGGGCCTTTAGCTACATTTATACAACTTCTATCCTGTATTAAAGTCCAGTACAAAGTCCATGCGCTAACTGTATCAGCGACAAACAAACAAATCTAAACTCAGACTGACATCTAGTGTTGTGGTAGAAAACTGCAACTAATACATATGTAAATTCGAAATGTATTTACGAAATTCAATCCAACTACCAGAATTAATATAAATTAATACATCAACAACATATTTTGTGAAATACTTTTCATTGCTGTAGTGCTGCCATTAACAATTGTCATTTTAATTATTTATTTTAATCTGTCAATTATTTTAGTCCATACGAAAGTCAAGACAGTGGTGAAAAACTACTGAGGTGACATCTTCACATTATTAATCCAAAACCTGCAGATATTCAAGTTACAATGATTTAAAACACAAGGAAAAGCAGGAAACCTTTGAATTTGAGTGTTGAACCAGCGAATATTTTCCAAAACTGTTGACCTTTAATTTCCATTTAAAAACTTCCATGATTGTCACTTAATAACTACCAGTGTTAAGCAGATGTTCTGAATAGATCCTACAGTTACCAGTCAACGAAGCAGTTACACTGTCTCACACTTTATTAATTAAGATTTTGAACATTTGTAAAAATCTTTGTAACTTCTTTCTGAATTGTTTCCAAGTTTATTTTTAACTTGGACATAAAATACCTACAATTATTGTGTTTTTGTTTTTGTTTTGTTTTTTTTACCACCAGAACCTTTTGCCTCCAAGTCAGAAAAAAGCTGTTCATGTCATGTTTTCAAACTGGGCACATTGCTGGTACAAGGACTGCAAGTACGACCATTAAATATACGATTGCATCATATTTACATATTCTCTGACTAAGATGCCAGAATATTTATTTCCATTTCTCTGTATGATGCTTCGAGATTTTTTGCCCTGGGATCTTGGGTGTAATGCCAGAATAAAAAAAGCAGCATGAGGGTTTTCATACATACAGCTGTTATTAGGATTGGCCACCCATTCTCCAGAACGACTGGGGAAGAAATATAACTCCCTCCAACAGCCATTGGAAGATTTAATAAAGCAAGTCAGGGGAATTTGAAGCTCTACTTTGAGGGACAAATTGAGATGACGTGTGTCATTAGAGAGTAAACAAAGTGGGATGTAGCTGTGGGATAGAAGTGAATGATGAATCTAACAATCATTCAGACAGAAAAACAGCAAATGTCAAATCCATTTATTCATGCAAATCATAAGTAGACATAAAAAACAATAAGCAGGAAATACAGGTGCCACTGTTTTTGGACATCACCTGATTTTTAAACACAATCTCCTGGCCACAAAAATGTACTGTACTTAGACAAAGCTAGAAATACATAAAGTGCCAATTTACTTTTAAAAAACAAAAAAACAAGCCCGGCAATCAAAGATGATCATTTGATGTAAACATAGCTCACATGTTCTAATATTCAGTTTAACACTTCAACATGGAATAATCTACAGCTCCTCTGTTAAACAGCCACGATAGTGTGAAGCATCTGATCTACGCTGGATGAAACCGCATTAGCAACACTGCGAGTGAACACCAAACTACATGTAGTCTACTGGCATGTCAACATCCTTCACTGCAGGTCAACGCCTCTGCATGTGTGTTTTTCCTTATTATAATCTAAGAAGGATGTCATCAGTCTTTATTCCTCACCTCTCTCCACTAACAGCCCAGTCCACTCATGGACCCGATCCGATCCAGTTTCAGCCCAAAGCAGCCCCGGTTCCACCCCCTCCGTGACCGGTCCGGTTCTGCGCGTTTCTGATTGGCCAGCGCGCCCTTCAGGAGGCGCAGCCAGGGGGTCTCGGGCTGTGTTTGTGGATCGGCCCATTTGGGGTACTCGGCCACTTTGGCACCAGAGGAGAAGGTGGACTGCTCCTCTGGTTGGCTGTTCAACAGGTTCTCCAGGTCGTCCAGGGTCAAAAGGTCATTATAGCGTTCCAGAAACTGCTCCATAAACTGCGGAGAGGAAAGAAAGATTCAATTTAATTGTCAGGGAGTGTACGAGGGAGAATAATTCAATCAGTAATACATTTCATTACTCTCCCGTCCTTCTGGACTATTCTTTTGTATCCACTATTCATCCACTCTGAATTCTCCTCAGTCCACTCCTTTTCTATCCTCCCCCCTCTTCCCTTCCCCTCACCTCACCTCCCCCCTTCCCTCTGTACCTGCACAGCATCAGGAGAAGGATGCAGAGCGCGAGCCTCTGTGATGTCCAGGGGCGTCAGAAGGAGGAGAGTGGCACAAAGCAGCACAGGACACAGCATGATGGCAGAGAAGAGGAGCAGGAAGGGCTGGTGCAGGAAAACTGGAAACACACTGGCTGCAAACACCTAAATACACATTCATTTACATGGAGAAATTAAAATTACTCATGATAAAATGGTTAGTTTTGAAAATTCTTTTATGGAGAATTATTTGAATGGCTTTGATTTAAATTAGTACTGTGCAGTTTAACCAATCTTCAATCAGTGTCTTCAGGATTTTAACAAGAGGAATATACAGATAGACAATGTGCTGATAAGCAATGCAACAGATGGAATATATCATTTACAGCCCCTGTCCCCGGTTGGGCTTTTAGATCTGGGTTAAAAACAGCCGAACAAATTAGTACATAAAACAGAAGCAGGAAAAAATATATTATATCATTTCAAGAGGAAAACGTTCTATCATATTGCATAGTGTTTCAAAAAAGTACTAAACGGGTGTTATCACTTCCAAAATCGACAGGATTCAAACATTTTTTTATGGTAAAAATATCACAATAATGAATATGAGCTTTTTAAAAATGAGATCAACACCAAAATTAATTTTTATAATTACACAGAAGGCTGCGGTCCAGTTTAAATAAAATATGAAATGTAGAAATAAAAATTCTCCAGCTCCATTTGTGGCTTTAACCAACATTAATTTAACATGATTCATTTTTTTATTCATGTAAGAAATAATTATTGTAATGAGCAAAAACTATGGAATAAAAAGTCTTAATTTGTTTCAACATGAAAATCTAAAAGAAAATTTGAGTGCTCACCTGTAGGTTTCTCTCAAGGCTCCGGGTGTCTTCTGCTCTCACAGACTCTTCTCCATCTCTTGTTCTTGTTCTCGGTCTCTCGGCTACCTCTCACTTGTTGGCACCTGCCTAGAGCATCACTATCTCACTTGCCTGACTCCTCCTACTCGCTCTGTGATGGAACTAAAAGGATGATTTTCTTCCTCTTGCGTCTGTCCTCTTGGCAGAAGCTGAATGTTGGGGCATCAGCTGGGATGCTGCAGGCGTTTTGTAGAGCCAAAGTTGACCCCCCCCCTAAACACTCTCCTCCTCTCCCATTCTTTGGAATGATGTCATAGCCTTGGAGAATGATTGTCATCGCCAAGGTGACTCTGTGTACTGTGCACCATACTGATGCCACTGTACTGCCCAAATCAAGGTCAGAGGGCAGTAGTTAGCCAGTGCTTTGTCAATGAGACCAGAGAGCTATGAAGTGACCTGGCTGAAAAGGTTCACGTTGTTTTATGTCACGACTTGATCTGAATTATACATTTCCCGTGTGGCAACAATGCTCCTCGTGCCATGTTAGCCTCTCTCTCTCTCGCTCTCTCTCCTTTGTCTCTGTGGTCGTTCCCAGCATGCACTGACCTCCCCTCTCTGTTGGGTAAGTTACAGTCTGTCAGTGCCATCTGCTCCCTGTACCCCCTGCCACCAAATTACAATACTAGCAGGTGCTGTGCAATCTAACACACAGACCTCAAAGTTCAGCAGCCTCTAATTATTTCAAGTAAATAAACCCCTGCGATTACAAATGTGCATCACATACTCGCCAGGGATTCATGTCCACCTCTGTCAATTACATCAATTAATGTTTTCTTTTAATTAAGGCATCTGCAGTGCATAAAATGTGGGATGAAAGTTTTCATACCCAGCAAGCAGAATTCATCTTTGTACAGCACTAAATAAAGTTATAAACAGGGCAAATATACTCATGTTTGCGCACTTAGCACCCACTGCACTCAGATAAAACCTAACTGCTGGTGCAATTGTATTGTTAGCCTGCTGTTGGTAAAGTGTCTTTACATAACATATCAATCACACATACAGAAATGCACCCCTCTCATCTTTTCGGAGAGGACATCGTGTGGGAGAGGGAGTAGGCGAGAAGGAGAGAGATTAGCGATGAGTGGAGGGAGTGGGGGGTTAAACTACCGTGCATGTGATGTCAGTGAAGAGAGGAGCGCTGTAGGAAGAGAAGTAGGCAGCGAAGAGTAGGAGGAGGAGGATGGGAGGGAGGCAGGAAAGCACTAGGCAGAAAGAGGAGGGAGACCTACAAAAGAGATTGATTACAGGAGAACAGAGGCGGCCAACTAGGCAACAGCAAATGTGTCAGACAGAACAGGAAAGGAAAAAAAAAAAAAACATGATTGTAAATAAACATGCAGCCAAGCTCATGGATTTTTCTCGTCTGATAAGAATCTGATATGACAGAACAGGACTGTAAGAAAGGAAAAAGAAAATTGAAAATGAAGTGGAGAAGCATGTGGGATAGTAATACTGTCGGGGCAAGCTGTGACAACCCATTAAACACCACTGTGCAAACACATAATACAAGCAGACATTCAAAGCTGCTTGTAATGATGGTATAAATTTACTTGACATAACCCAGCACACACCCAACTCTTCACACATTTGCTGGTGTCAGCCTCTTGTTTTTTTTCCAGCGTGCAGAAGCCAGTGAGTGACACCAAACCTCAAACCAACGCTCAAACCAACAGAGAAAACCTTGAAGTTCTTATCAAAACCAGAAACAAGTTTATTAAAAACATCTTGAATTTATGTCATCAGATTATTATAGTTTAGTGCCTAGTGCTAGCATCTTTTAAAAAAGATTTTTTTAAAAACAGAGAGAAAGGGGACACAGAAATTAGACAAAAACAAGGAAAAATATGATCAGTTTCTGAGGCGAGCTCGTCTGGATGTGCGGGCGATGGGTGTTGTCACTTTAGGGGTTTCACTCTCTGCCATTACAGCATCTGATGGAGAAAAAAAAAGATTAAAGATTAGAAATTGATTAACCCAGCAAGACAAGTCAAGTGAAACAGGCTGCCACACAAAATATTGCCCAGGAATGGTTTCATGTTTTCAGTTTTAAAAGAAAGTGACAGTATCTCTATGTGTTTTCTATCAACTCTTACAGGGAAATCCTCAGATGTTAGATTAGTGCTGTTGCAATGCACAGCTCACTTTTAAAAAGGAACTCAGGTAGAACAGTTTTAAAGCTTCTTAGAGAACCGGCTCAGCCCAGTGGTCCCAACTCAACTTTGTTGCATCGATCCAAAGTATATTACTGACTTGTTCAAAAAAAAAAAAAAAGATTAAATTTATCCATAATACCGACACTCTAAGTAAAAGAAATGTAGAGCTGAAACATTTGATTATTATACTGATAGAAAAATAATCGGTAGCCATTTTGATAATTTATTGTCATTTTCAAACAATAATACCAAACATTCCTGGGTTACACCTTCTAAAATGTGATTATATGTTGCTTTTCCTATTATGTGATAGTAAACTGAATGTTTGGGAATCGTACGTTTGGACAGACAAAATGGGCTATTTGAAGACGTCACTTTGGGCTTAAGGAAATTGTCATTTTCTGTTTTTCCACAATTTTATACACCAAACGCTTAAATTTATAAAATTGTCAGAATTAATTATGATAATTGCCGTTTTTATCTTTGTATTTCTCATAAAATATGACGCTTAAGAGACAGATGAAGAAAATTATTAAATTCCATTCCAAGTATAATGGTGCATGTAAAAAGTGGCTACACTCACCCTCCTCTTCTTCCTCCTCCTCCTCATCACTGCTGAAGGTGATCACAGGTTTCTTGGACTTGCGAGATTTCTGAGGCGTCACAAAACTGTCATCACCTTGGCTAGAAACTGAAGGCTTTGTTTGACCTGTGTCAGAGAGAGAAATGTTAATTTTGTCACAATCAAAATCAACAAATTGCTTTGAATTTACAACCATCAGGGTCCTTGAAAGTCAAAGCCGATGAGTACTGACCTCTCCTGGTCCTCGGACGGCCTTTGGTGGGCAAAGGTGTTCGCATGACTGTCTTCTCACTTGTTCCTTTTTGGTTCTCTTCCTCCATCTCAGGGCTTTCTACATTCTCCAGCCCCCGTGTGTGGACTGCAGTCAGCCTCTTTTCAAACTCATCGACCTGGGCCTGGTAGAGAAAGTTCCCATCAATAAACCCAAACAAAGGTAATGCCGAAAAAAAAAAAAAAAAAATCTAAAAAGATATTGTACCTTAAACTGGGGTTTGGCCCCACGCCGAAGTTTGGCGGTAATGGAGAGCAGGGGCTGGTAAACTCCAGGCTCAGTCAACTTGTCACTGTAGCATTCCCAGCACTCCTGCAGCCTCTTAAAACCACGCTCACACATGGACAGCAGAGACAGAGACATGGCCAAGTCACACCACTGACGCTCCGTCCTGAGGAGAGAAGCAGAATAAGAGTCAGGGATTAGCGAGTAAAAACTGGATTTGAAACTATGTGAAATGCATAGTAATTCAAGATCCTTAACAAAAAAGTTCATTAGCTCATTACTCATGAATATGGCTTCACCCTGACATTTGGACCAAATCTCATTTTCCAGGAAGCACTTATATCTAAATTCACTTTGCCATTGTGTAATATAAGATGCCCTTCCTTTGAGCTCCGAATATGGATGGAGTATGAGTCAGAGGCAGACTGAAGCCAGGACATGCCAATTGTTCGTCTACACTCCTCAGCCATATGGGAAGACAGTTTCCATGACAAAATGAGCGAATAAGATGTCAGAGTGTAGGTGATAGGTGAGCTCTACTGTGAACTTACTAATTGTCGATCTCTCTTCACACAGTGAAAACACCTACTAATTATCCACATATCCACCCCTGCATCTTTCACAAATTAAATACTGCAGGGCACACATTAGAAATGAGCTGGTAAATTGTAAAGAAAAGAAGAAAACCGCCGGTCAGAGGTGAAGATGGAAAAAAGGAGGTGGAGATGTACTCACTTGGCAGTCCTAAAGCGCTGACACAGTTTCTCTACCAGAGACTCGGTCTGCCTTTCTTTGGTGATGTAGGAGAACAACTGTCTGAAAACACACAAAAATAATAGAACATCTAAACAAAGCTCTCAAAATAGCAAAGATGTCAACTTTCCCCTTCAAACACGTCACGATTTGTCCAGGGCATGCAGAGTCCTGCACAGTGTGGACAAATCCCATGGGGACAAAAGCAGCAAATTGGAGAATACACATATTGTGAAGCTGCCAAACTCACTTCATGATGGTGTTGAAGTCCTCTGAGCTCATGCCTCTCTCTGGATCAGACAGGCGACTGATGATGTCTGGAAGCAGGTTGTAGATCGCATTGTCCTGATGGATGACACCAATGACAGTTAAAAACCTTCCCAATTACTCTGGGTCCAGAAA
This sequence comes from Seriola aureovittata, assembly GCF_021018895.1. NCBI lineage: Eukaryota > Metazoa > Chordata > Actinopteri > Carangiformes > Carangidae > Seriola > Seriola aureovittata. The sequence continues at coordinate 11,094,635 of NC_079370.1, forward strand.
AGGTTCTGAATGTGTGTTGATGTGCATGTGTGTGTACCTTGGTGGCCAACTCATTGAAGAAGTTCAGGGCAAGGCTGGTAATGTGCGGCTCAGGGTCAATTAGCAGCACAGCCACCTCACTGACTTGACCTTTGACCTTGAGCACATCCTTAAGCACCAACTGAGTAAGAACTGTGACAGCTGTCTGCCTCACTGAGGGAACCTCATCACTGAGCCTGGAAGAGAAGAGGATGTTAAATTAACAGCTAGTTACTCGTCAACCACTTAGGTACCGACACTAAGACACTACAGCCACCTTAGCATGCTGACACATTAAACTAAGACGATCACATTTGCTAATAAAAACAGAACAGAGTGCAGCTGAAGATGATAGGAATGTCATTAATTGTGCAGGTATTTGATCATTAAAAATCAAAAAATTGATATTCACTGATTTTAATTATAAACAAATAAAAATGTGACGTGATGAGAGCACAAAATGAAAACCTTCAAATAGCTTCTTACTGTGAGTAATAGTTTGAACAGTTTGTTATTTCTTATTTGTCTTTTTGTCTAATCTTTTCTCACTGATTTGAAGGTATTGGAAATGTAGTCATGAATATTTTATGTTATAGAGAAATACTAAGATATGAAACCAACTTGTCAGGGGCTTTAAGGGATCACCAAAGTCATTACAATTCATCCTGACAGGAACATGAACATTTGTATCAAATGTCATGACAATCCATACAGTAGTTGTTAACATTTCACTGAAAACCACAAATGTGAATGTCACGGTGATGCTAGATGAAAAGTCAGGGGAACACCAAAGTCATTCAGCCACATCCTCTCATCTATCCAGTTGATGTTGAGATATTTCAGTGGTTAAATTAAATCTTTGACCTGCAGGTGTTTTTCGAGGGAAAGGTCAGTGGATGACTAAGTGATCACTAAGTCAGTAGGATTCATCCTCTGAAGAACCTGAATATCGGTACAAAATTTAATTGACTGACAGTCCAACACCGCCATTCCTGGAAACGCTCTGCTAGTGTGACTAAAAATGAAAGTGGACGTAAAATGTCTTGCCACCCGGACATTTGTTATTTTCCAATCCTGGTCAATTAAGCTTTCTGTAAAGACTTGGAATTAGCCAGAATGTTACAGAAACCAAACGACTGTTTCAGCCTTGGCTGAGCACAATGGGATTGGATAGGCTGTGTGGCAGGGTAATCTGATAGCATTCTGAGACCAATTTAGATTTACCCTCATCCAAAACCACAGAACAAAAGAAACTCATTAACCATTTCTCATTTATGCCAGAGAGCAGGACTCCTGGCAGAGGATCACACACTTGTACATGGCACAACCACATGCCAATGCAGGGGCTTACAACAGTGAGGAACAGGGTAATTAATTCTTAATGCGCTTATCAGGAGGCTACAGGGCACCAGCCTTGAGAACAGTGGAGGTGTTGCTGTGTGGGAGACAATTAGGGGACACTATGAAATGCTTATCAGGTAGGAAACACTAAGAGGGCAATGGCGCAGTATAAAAAGAACACAATGTTTTACACGTCTGAAACACCTCAATGTGAGCATTGTCAACCATTATAATTAAGACCACACTTCATCAAAAAGAGCAACTTCAGCCTCTGAGTTGGCTAAAGAGAAACTGTAACTTTGTGCAGGGGAAACAGATAGAAAGCATGAAGTGTTTTTTTTTTTTTTTTTAAATGAAAGCATACCTACAAGCGTAAACCCTTGCAGAACCTTTGACTTCACCCAAAATTATTCCCTTCTGCTCATTCAACCGCTCTATATAATTACAACACACTAGTCATTGATTCTTGTCAGAATCTGTAACACACCAGGAATTAAGCTGTTCGTTGTCTAAAACTGCCCTTGTCTGAGGCGGTCTTAGGCTCCACCCCAGTTCACCAGTGGGGGGTGGGTTTTCTACAAGCCATGAAGCGCTGGCTGGTTCCCATAGCAACCGCAGAGAGCAAGCTTCAAGGCAGATATTAGAGTTTGCCATCATAGATCATCTCAAAGTTTCCCCCCATTAAAAAGTCGTGGTGGAGAGAGTAAACTTTTTCCATCATGTGGCTCAGTGGAGCATTGCGACAGCGGCAACACTTCAGTGACAGAGGAACAACACACAGACGTGGTGGTGGAGGGATCCGGATGACGATGGCTCAAGTGTACAAGCATAAGGTGAACGTTGGCTGAGAGGGAGGAAAAAAAACAAAAACAAAACAGATCTACAAATATTATGATAATGTGCCTCTAATTGGATGAGAATCAATTAATTTGAGGGAATGATAAGCATGAGCTGTTACAGCAACAAAACTTATATTTATTTATTATACTTATATTATTGGGCTTACAAAATCAAATATGTCATTACATTACCTGGCATACAGGTTCTGTGTCCAGGGCTCACAAATGTTTGGGAAACGGACAGTGAGGTCTCCGAGGGCTATTATGGCATTGGCCCTGACAACAGGAAGAGAAGAGCGCTCCAGCACTGTAAACATGAGGCGGATGTTCTCTTCACACACCGATGGGCTGACGTAACGGATAAAGAAATCACAGGATTAAAAGTTATCTCAACAATTCAGCTAGGTCTATTTAAAGTCATATATGTATACTACTGCCACTAACAAATATTTCCATTAATCTGCAAGTTAGTTTCTCAATTTAGTAATTTATTGTTTGGTCCATAAAATGTCAGAAATCACAAGTCACAATTTCCCACAGCCCAAACTGACACATTCAGATTGCTGTAACTGTTCAACCAATATAGTACACTGACCAAAGAGAAAATAAGTTCAATGGCAAGTATTCCCACCAGTGATTGTTTTTTACTTAATGGATTTAAATGGTTGCAGGTTAATTTTTGTGTTGACTCATAAACTGCTTAATCAGTTCTACAGGTGTATATGGTATGAGAGCATTGGAATAGGCACTGTGTTTACCTTATCATCATATACTGAGAGAGTGCCAGACAGGCAGCTGTGGTGAGCTGTGGGTGGGAATAGCGACCCGGGGAACTGCACACTTTCACCAGCAGGGGAAGGAATGCACACAGCAGGTTTTCCTCTAAACAGAGAGAGAGGAGGAGATGTTGAAGTAATACATGAAAATGTGGAACAAGCAAAATGTATGTGAAGAACCGAATGTAGTGGATGGTGAAGAGTGGGCAGCTTAATGTGAGAGAGAAAAACAAAAAAGCCAAGAAGCTTTCATTACCTGCCAGCAATTCAGTCTCACAGATCTTTCTGATGAGTTCCGCCTCCGTATCTTCAGCAGAAGCACCGATCAACCCAAGTTCCTCCTCCATGGCACTCTCATTGGCTGCTTGCTGTTGGAAAACCATTAAAGCTTTACAAAAATAGTCACTTCTCTTTCCAACTGTGTCTGGCCAGCTTGAGAGAGGCAGTGAGACCAACCTTTCATTTAGCAAATACCCTTTGTTTATATTCTTACTTGATAACTAACAAAAGAGAAGAGATAAGAATGAGATGCTGTGTGGCTGTGATGTTAGTGACAGTAAATGTCTGATAAAAACCACTCTTTCCACACCTCATGTTTACAACCCTATCTCCTTTTGGCTTCACCAAGTCAGTAAATCTCCCATGGTGAAGTTTAGTCTTACAGCAGCTTAAAATGATACTTGAGTCAAAATAATTTTCTAAAGTCTTAAATCACTAACAACATTAAAAAAGGCTACAATGGATGAAAAACAGATAACTCTTCTCAAATTACTAAACTGAGGCATTTTGTGTGGAGTATCCCAAAAAAACTAGTGTCCAAACTATTTTGTTATATGACACTTTGCCTCCGTCTGTCTCTCTGGTTATCCAGGAGAAAAAAAATAAAATGAACAAACAAACATTTTAATGCTAATTAAGGAGACATTTATCTTCCTGTTCCCCGATGGGTTGAACAGTTATGAGCCATAACTCATCTGACTGTGCCACTAAAATAAATCTCATCAAGTCATCCTGCTGAGACTCGGCCTGATTGTTAAGATGCTTTTTGCCACACAGGGGGTTGTTTCGGCTCCATTTGTAACATTAAAGTATCTGAACAAGTACTTTTAGCAACAGGCAACTGATGTTTTGACACAGAAACATTAAGTTTAAAAAAACAAAAAAACAAAAAAGAAAAACTTCTGAGCAAGTTTTTTTAATTATTTGTTTTGTCTATAAAATCTCATAGAATAGTGAAAAAAATCCCAAATCCCAGAGTCAAAGATGATGTATGCAAATTATTTTTGTCCAACTCACTCAACACCCACTCACAAAACGTGACAGCAAAATAACAAAAATAAACGTTTGTACAAGGAAATCATCATAAAAAAAAAGCAATTCCAAATTTATTTGTAAAGAATCACAATTTAATTTCTACTTTAGCTAATGTATTACTACTGGCCAGTGTTCTAGAGTAACTTACACACCACAGTACAGTATATACAGCTGCTGTATACAGGTCTGTGCAGCCTCATTACCTTAGCTTTGCTAGATGGGCCCTTTTCTTTCTCCTCCCTTTCCTCCGTCTCTCCTCTCCTCCTCCGCAGCTCAGCGCTCACACTGCGCTCAAGGTGAGACACCTGCCAGAAAGCCACGCAGCCACACAGAGCCAACAGCTGGGCCAGACACACACAGTTCACTGCAGGAGACAAAGACATGTGATTAAGAGGATGTTGACAAAGCTAGGTGCACTGGGACAGGTTACACAGTGTCAATGTAAACATCCGATTATGCTAATGCTAAATTACATTACACTTAAAACTACAAATGTCTTCTTTGGGAAGAGACATAATAGGACTCGCCTTGTTCACCCTGCTCACTGGACTCTTGAGATCCATCTTGCATTTGACCAGGATCTTTGTTGACATCCCCACCTTCTGCAATCTGATCTAGTAATAGGCGAGCACTGCGCTGGAGCAGCCGTGAGCACAGCTGGTCAGGAGATTCTGCCAGGAAGTAGATGAGACGGACAGCCTGTTCCATGAAGCTCTGCCAGTAAGGGTCTTCCATCACCACACCTGGAGCAAGTACCAACAGGCTCAGTCAGAGGAAGAAACTACAAGTGGTGCAAGCCAAGACGGACAAACTGGGAATATTTCTAAGCAAAGGCCACATTTGTCTGCATTTACCTTCAGCGATGGCCTGTGTGAGGCAGGTGAAGAGCTGATGCTCCTGGGGCAGTCTGAATGGAGAACCTTTTGATTGCTGGTGAAAATATTGAAATGTATATTAACATTGTGTTGAACTCCACAGTATATTTACATACTTACATAAACTGGATTTTCACATTTAATGAAAGTGACAAAATTCTGAGATTACAAAAAGAAATAAAAAATTAACTGTAACTCTTATTATTAGGGTTATATTTCAAGGGTTAAATATTGTCTTATGTTATATGGGATGGACACAAAAATATATATATTCCTTTTGTTTGCCAAAAACGTCATTTTCCAGTAATGAAATGAGCAGATCTTTTATGATCAAATTATTCTAAAACTGTTCTCAAACTGGAAAAATACTGTCAACACAAATCAGGAAATATTACATTTACAGCTGGGATCTCTGCAATCCATATGGGACTTTGCTGTAGCAGACTTACGACAGATGCCATCAGTTGATAATTATTTTTCTAGGCAATTCTCATAAATGTAGGAAGGATGTAAGTAATCAAGTATGAAGCTGATAAAACAATGGTAAGTATGGTTTTGAGCTGTATAAGGGGGCTCAGAGTCTCCAGAACATTATATCTAATTCTTATCTTCTAAGAAAAGATTTTAGACCCTGCCACACTGACCCATTGAATCTCTAAATCAACAGGCTCAAGTCAGTGAGGCCCTGTGGTTATCATGAAATACTTGAGGCAAGCCATGGTTTATTGTTTTCTTACCCTGACATGGTCAGTGATACTGCAGATGGTTATAACTGTGTCTCTGGCCAGAAGGAAGTCTTCAGTCACTTTTTCTCCAAGAGCCACAGAACAAAGAGTGTCCAGATTACTGAGAACCACTTCCCTCTCTGCCCTGTTATATTCACATACATAAAAAAAAAATAAATACAGTTTTACAAAGATGCATAAAATACATATATATTTTTATTCCCAAATGGTCTCGTGATTATGCAAAGTAAAGTAATAACATCTCTGCCCTACATCACCCTGACTGCTGTGTGCTGGCCTTGCCAGTGCCAGGCTGCTGCCCAGATAATGCGTGTAGGAGGTTGGGTTAGGAGAAGCGCATAAGATTTAATAGGTTATGAATGCTGCTGGCTGGATGAAGAGAGGCAGCAGTGTGGGTGGACTGCAGATAGTCTCTTTACTCTCTTGCTCGCTCTTCCCTACAGCAGCGGCAGTCTTTGAGGTAGATTGAGGGGGAACACTAAAAAAAATACATATATTCAGTGAAATGCACTGGCAAGGAGCCGAGTTATATGGTCGTGACTTCGATTACAATGAAGAGGAGCTAAAGCTGAGCTTGTAGTCTGACTAATAAGGATTTGCTGAATGTCAAGTAGCTGAGGCAGGACCAAAATGTTATGTGGTGAGGAATATTACAGATTTTACATAATAAAAAAAAAAACAACCCTGGGCCAACTCAACTTTAACACAGAACAATAGTTTTTTTCCCCTGTGTATAAACATTGAGGTTAATTTTAATATACAACTTGGAATGACGTTTGGTCTGAGTCCAAATAAATTCAACTTAATCTTAAAATCCAGTTTACACCTGTATAAAAATGTGGCTGTTATCAGGATCTGAAGAAGTTCATGTCTGAGGAAGGTATAGGGACAAAAATCTTTTTACCTTGAGATTGTTTCATTATGTCAATCTTTGCTTCTCTGAATATCAAAGTCAGACCAAGATTTACAATGAATTTAATCAGATAATTTAATTTCTTCCAATAATCATAAACCAAAATGAGGTTCATGGTAAATATTTATCAGAAGCCATGGTAATACAACTTACACATCATTTAATACTTCCACCTCACTGAACATGCAAGCAAATCAAACTAGAAAGTCAGTTAAACTGAGTTTATTTACCCACACAGCTCGGCTGCATTTCATGATTCAGACCATGACACGTATACAGGCTCAACTGAAAAAATACTGTTTCACACCTGCACTGCTCAGTACAAAGTATAATGGGAATATAATAAGATTTTAGCAAGCCACATGCAAAATGTAAATGCAATTTAAAAAAATTGTTGGTTGAGAACAGCTCAGTGTTGCAGAAACATCATGACTCAGTCTGAATTTGACATGCACGTCAGAGGAGGCCCCGTTACATCTGTTCTCACCAGTCAACACACCTTTCCCTCATCCACAGTAAACAAGTCATAAGTATATACACAGCACCTGCAAGCACGGCTGTTGTTTAGTTGTTTATACTACCTTTTACAAAGCTAGAAAACAAATACAGGCTGTACAGCATCATGTCTAATTATCGTACAACTTGGTATATTTGTTTGGTTGACATCCCTACCTACTCCACTGCACTACGTGGTGTGTGCAAAATAAGTGAGATCAGTTCACAATGTGGACAGAATGAGAAATTGCATAAACAAGCTTCGATGGGAAACAAATCAAGATTTCAGGAGTAAATCAGGACTTAGATTATTTACTGGCATGGCTGACTGAATTTTACATTTCGCTGCCTTGAGCACAAAACAAAATGTATACATGCGGCTGTGACCACTTATCCTTGTGTTGCTCTATATGATCAGAGTAGGTAGGGCTGCGTCAGACTGGGCTGCCGCTTTAGAGCACAGTAGCAAATTTTACCAAAATTACCAGCCAGTCAAAGGCAGGAAGAGTGAAACCACCATATTTGGTTAACTTGTACAAACCCTTTTCTTCATCATGTCATAAGTAATTAATTTCCTAGGAACATAATGAAAGTGGTCTGTGTCTTACCGTGTAGCCATGCCCAGCAGTAACACTGCAGCTCGCCTGTGTAAGCCAGAAGTCTCCCGTTTTCCAGTAAACCTCTCCCACAAGACTTGCACTACAGTAGACTGGAGACTGCTGTCACTGCCAAAGAACTCCTGGACCTACAGATACAAGTTTTAGTGGTTAATGCTCCCCGCAAGCCTTGTTTCAAGGTATTCCAATGCAAATCATTTAACACCTTAAGAAGGCTTACAGTATGTATTCTATAGCTGTAAAAATATATATCCTTCAATATTCTGCATAGCTGTTTCTTTAATTGACCATCATAAAGAGAAATGAGCAATATCAGAATAATAAAAATAATAATTACTCACTATTTCCTCAAGACACTGGATTGTTCCTAGTGATGCATCAACCATCAGCTCAGAGAGACTGTCCACAAGAGTCTGAGCTTTCATCCTAATAAAAGATGAGACCGCTGCTTTAAGATGACAACAAACTTTTTTTTTGATTTATATACGGTAAGTAATTAAACAGAGTAGATAAATTATTAAAATTAAGTTAAAGTGTTTTTAGATATTATGTGCATAAACAAAGTGGTATTTATTATTAATATTGGCTCAGTTATGTGTATACACAAAAATGCACCAAACAAGCTCATCAAGTAATTTTATATTTTTAAATTCATTGAATGTTTCATGAGCTTTTTTAATTACTAATGTTAACCAGAAGGGCAGGCAGCCTAATGTCACTGTAATCCTCACAGAGGAGACTTTGGCAATTGACTTAATAAGGACCCAGAATTAATTACTAGCTGATGTCACATTAAATTGTTTGTCATATTTCATCACACTGGAGCCTGAACAGGACGTGCACCTGTTTTATAAGTTAGGACTATTCATTTTATCAGGTATGTTCTACAGACCTGATGGTATCTCCGTGAGGGTTCAGATACAGGCGCCTATAGGCGTGGACAACGGCATCTTTAATGGCAGTGTCAGTTGACCAGACAAGAGGCAACATCTTCCTCACGCCACTGACAGAGTTGGCAACACTGAACTCGCACACTGTCACACAGAACTGCACAGCCTCCTGGACCACTAAAAACACACAGAAAAACTTTTGTTGTAGGGTGTACATATATTTTCAACACTATATGGAAATGGAAATGTACAAGTTTGAACAGGTTTAGCCTCCGGCAAATGCTGCCTGCTACCTGAAGTGGTTTTCCAATACAGCATGGTGTTGATAACATAGATTGCTCTCTCCACTTGTAAGGCGAAGGTCTCTGTATCTCTCAGGTACTGCACCAACATCTCCTGCTTCTTCAGCTCCCCATCCTCGGCCTCCTTCTCCCCCTCTTTCTGTGGAGTTGGAGGCAAGTTCTGGCTGAGCTCAGCAGTGTCCTCATCAGAGCCTGAGGAAAACATCAGGGGCCATATAATGTAAAGTAAGTTCGTACCATGAAGGAATCACACAAGAATTCAACCAATGGAAATCATCTTTCCATCGCTGTTTGATTGCTTAACATTTCCTGCGGCTGGTGCACAGAAATTAAGTTAGAGTTGCTCTCTTCGCTGTAAGGCTTTTGGTGCGAGTAAGGAAAATGCCATCAATTCCTGATTACTCTTGCACACTAGTAGAAGCTCCTGACTGAAATATTGTTGGAAGAAAAATGGCAAACCAAGTTTGACTATGCTGTGCTTCAAGTGTGGGCAGTAATTAACACACAAAAATGTGGTCCATGCTTATATTTTCAATTCCATAATCACTTAGGTACCACCTTGGACTGAGATTGGTAGGGAAAAACCCTGCACTTCACAAAAGTCTTTAATTGCTGTGCAGCTGAATGTTGTGTCCATAGCAATTCTGATTTACAAATGCCTCTTTCTAAACTGCTGATATATTTATCGCAACAGTTGGTAAGTCTTACAGTCATAGTAACAGTCAACACATTAGAAAGACAAGGAAGGCCTAGATCTGAACAGACATTTACAATTACAGATAGTATGATAGAAACATGTTTGTCAACTGATTTGAAGAAGTTACTCATTTCTTTTATGTGAGGATAGTAAATTTTGTTAGGGACTGAATATGGTGATCTGAGCTAAGTACAACATAGTGTTGGTGGAGGTTATGTGTCAGTCATCAAGTGTTATGAAAAACATTACGAATGAGACAGCTGGTTTGATAAGTGAAGTGCTCTATGCTCTAAAATACATCTTCACCTCACACTGGTAAAGGCATATACATTACAGACCAGTTAGTTTTAATGAAGTGACACTGAAACATAATGTGAAATTAATTTCCTCCAAAGAACTGAATCTTAAATGTGTTCAGCCTTGCCTCGGTGGAGAGCACTTTTGATGAGCATATCTTGATGGAAATGTGTCAAGTGAACCGACCTCAGGCATTACCTTTAAAAATCAGAGCCAGTGTTTCCATTAGTGTGTCAGGGGTGACAGTGGACAGAGAAGCAAACATCTCAGATTGAGGGAAGCAGCTGTGAGCTCTTATACAAAGACGCACAGCATTCCTGTAGGGAGGGAACAGAAAAGACATCTCACATATCAAATTATTTGCTAATTGACAGCATGGGATAAAAACAATCCTTCAGGTAGTGACACTTGAGTCAACTTTTACCCAGGCCAACACTGGTGATTAGCATCACCTGTATTTGTTGACACGGAGGTACTGAGCAATCTTCACTGCAGTTGCCCTGTCGTCTTCTGCCTCCTTTTCTTCCTCCACATCCCTTTCATTCTCGTCCTCCTGCTGCTCCCTCTCTGTTTCACTTGTGGGCTCCAGCTCTGTCCTGACAGTAACGAGCAGCTCAGGCTCCATAGCGGCCCACAGCTCAGATGCTTTTATCACCGCCACTGCCAGGAGGGAAAGGAGAAGGTGAAAAAGAAAAAAAGTCAAATCCAACCAGGATTAGTCAAGTTAGAGCTTTAAAGAAAATTCCAGCGGGACAATTTACAGAAAACTATTAAAAGGGGGAATAAATTTGTCAAACAGAATAATTGTTTCCTGGGGTTAAAAATCTAGATTGTAATGCTGGGGACTAGAGTGCCACCATTTGATCATATTTTGTAACTTTTTCCTGGTGTGCTACTGTATTCTCCCTTTTACTAGATAGTGTTTTTACTAAAGCTAGTAAAAAAAAAAAACAACAACAGTTAAAGCATTTCTGACAGTGACTGGAATATGAAACTAGTTGAAGCCTCTCTTACTTGTTATTGATCAACTAGGGAATTGATTCTGAGAAATTTATTTAAAAAGGAGGCTTGAGGGTTTACTCATCATTTTAAAGCTGAAATGTTATTATCAATAATGTATTCAAGTTATATTGAAAACTCAAAATACTGACTTTTGTTATCATATTTTTCCTAGATTCAACTCAAGTTTTTTTTTTTTTTTTTTTTTTTAACTTGCATCTTTTTTGCATACATCTATAAACTACAGAACTTTTGACATCTGGCTCAGCCTTACTTTTGACAAAAAATATTAAGAATGAACTTCTAGTGCTTAATAAAAATGCATTTTTTAATATTCATGTGATATGGCTGAAAGTTACAGGTGTGAATTTTGAGACAACTTTTTCAGGGACCAGGTCTGCTGAGCTCAAATGAGTTTCTGAACTTGGCCTCAGATTACCAAAGAAGCAACTCATGGCTGACTGAACAGCAAAGAGAGCTGGGTGAACTCCTTGCCTTTCACACATGTACACAAATGTAAACACACACGAACACGCACGCGGACACACACACACACACACTGTCAGCTTCATCCCTGTGATTACTCCATTGTAACTTTGAGGGAATCATTTGGGTCGAGCCAAATCATTGTAGGCAGGCCCTTACAGCAGAGCAGGAATTCTCCTCTGCACTGCCAAGATTACCTGCCAGTCAAGGCAAGAAGAACCCAGCTCTCATTCAGTTAGCTCGTATTCGCCTTGGTCTCATCACTGGGCAAAATATGAATTCAACATGAAGATAAATAACTTTTCACAGGGTTCATCCGCACCTGGTGCTTTTCCCTCCAGTTTCTCTTTCATCTCTCTGAGTTTAGCGGTCTCTTTCTCCAGTGGCTTCTTAAGGTCTGCGCTGCTCAACTGAAAGAAAATTTCTGAGATTGTGAAACCTGAACAAGTCTACTACTCCAGTTTTAAATCATGTTGATTTGACTTACCTTGCAGCTGTAGGGGTTGTGTGCAATGAAGGCTGCCAACAACTGAATAGCACTCTTCACAGCATTTATAGATTTGTCCATAAGTCGCCCCACAGCAAGCTCCATCACGTCGCTGTACCTACACAGAGGGAGTGCCTAAACACAAACAGTTTGTATTACCAAGCAGGGCTAATGTCATGCTTTTACAAATATAATATAAGTCAAGAAAACATACTTTGCTGTTCACAATGCGTGTGTAGACCTGCAACACACGTGCCCTCACGTGGGAATGTGTGTCGTGCAGATGCTCCTGCAGTGTGTCAAAGAATCGGTCGCGGTCAGCTTTACCAGACTCATCGAGGCCATCACCACACAGGACCCGAACAAGGATCTCTCCAAGCACTTCACACACAGCAACACGCATTGTGTGGCTCTGGAAAACAGGGAAACAGGGAATTAGGCTGTGTCTAAGCATGCTCTTGTGTCATGAAGTACTAAATGAGAAGTGATGTATTGTAGCATTTTCTCAGAAATAGGTCATAGGCCCTCAGATTACCAAAGAAGAAACTCATTGCTGACTGAACAGCAAAGAGAGCTGGGTGAACTTCTTGCTTTTTACACACACAACACACACACACACACACACACACACTGTCAGCTTCATCCCAGCAATTACTCCACATTGACTGTTGAGGAATAATTTGGGTCGAGCCAAATCACTGTAGGCAGGCCCTTACAGCAGAGCAGGAATCCTCCTCTGCACTGCCAAGATTACCTGCCAGTTAAAGCAAAGAAGAACCCAGCTCTCATTCAGTTAGCTCGTATTCGCCTTGGTCTCATCACTGGGCAAAATGTGAACTGAACAGTAAGAAAAAAAACTTCTGTTGAAAGGAGCCTTTACTAGAACCATTTTACTGTATCAGTAAAGTACCACATTTTGACACTCAAGTCCTAAATGAGAAGTGTTGTGGTGTGGCTTTGTCATAGCAACATTTACAGGCATAAGTGACAATGTGCCCTGGAGCAAATAAAATGGCAGGAATTTATCCTTGAGTACAAGCATGTTACTCATTACACTTAGAGTAATGCAATCACGATGTAAAATTTAATTGGTGTCCCTGCCTTGTCTGAAAATGGACAGTGTCCTGTGTTCTGTTACCCTGTGAAACGCAAAGCAATGCAGTCCTTTCCAATCACAGAGAAAAAGTGTTTACACTAAAATGAAAGATGGCCATTTCTTCTTTTGTCATCTTTTTCAATATATGTTGACATTGCTGCACAAGCCAATCATGACCTATGAATCTAACAGCTTAGTGCGGAGTCCTCCCCAGTCTGGCAACAATATATGAATATCTACACAAGAAGTTTGAAATGACAGAAAGAGCAATGTGGGAATGGGATCTGCCTCTGCCAAGCTGGATGTGTGTGTGTGCTCACAGAGGGACTTACAGTTACTTCTCCACAACATCACAAACTTTTATTAGCTCAAAGTCACTGGGTTTCCACATTCAGGGGCTGGAAATTAAGAATTTTAATTAGCAGGATGAACATGTACAGGTGTACATTACCTCTCCTTCCAGATGTGTGATGAGCACACTAATGTTGGGGATCATTAATTCAGGCACCAGAGCACTAAGTTCTGAGAGGAAGCAAGCAAAGGCTTTGACCCCTGACCCCTCTCTGGCAAGCTCCTCACTTGTCTTCTGACCAATCTCCCTGCAGGAGGGGAAAAAACAACAAGACATGAACTTTTGTGTAATTTGCAGCCAAAGGATAATATTTCCACAAAAAGTTTTACAAAGAGGCCTAGTTGTTGAAAACTGAACTTGAAAAGCACACAAATTATGGGCTCTGACCTTATTACTTCTCCTATGATAGCTCTGATTCCATATTCTGTGCTCCACACAGACACTGCTTGGGCAAAAACAGATGATAACTGCTCAAAGTGTTGCAGCAGCTGGATCACCTTTACACTTGCACCTGTAAGAGTTTGGAGAAAGTATATAATTAAAATTGAATGCAAAAGATTGATGTTCAGTTATAAATTGCGCTCACAGGTTCTACATGAGTGAGGGACTAACCAAGGAGGTGATTGTACTTCTTGATCAGCACCCCCAGTAGGTGAATTATACAATCTCTGATAGGTTTGCTCTTCACATGGCTGATGGTAGGGTTCTCCAGTAGTTTGTAACAGCAGCATGTCACACAGCTATGGGAAGAAAGGCACAGAACAAAAACTTTAAACTTTGTTCATGTTAGTGTATGCTAAAGTCTGGATTCAAAGGCAACTTGGAACCTGAATGAAATTGAACACATTCTGCACAAGGCTTTGTAGTCATCAGAAAAATGTGCAGAACTGTACGGAAACAATGTTTGTAAAGGTTTTTGAGGCTGTGTGCTGTTTAGTGAAAAGTTTAAGCACTGTGAGTATTGAAAAAATGGAACACTAAAAACAAAAGTCATCTCTCCTGTAGGAGACACTTCTCTGCTGAAAATAATAACGCTGGGAGTGTGAAGAAATGTTCACAATGGAAAAATTAAATGAAGCAATTGAACACAGTTCCAAGATCATCTATGTTTAAAAGGTTCAGTGTGGCATTATTAATGAAAGGGCAAAGATAATTTTCATATAAGTTCCAATTAAGGCTACAGTATTATCAGTGCTAGAAATGTTATGAATGCTCCGTTTCTTTTCCCTCTCGATTCCAGGAGTAAAAAAATTTGAACAGCTTTATAGTTCTAACCCTTTATGGATGCGATATGATTGCTATTATTGTTGTATGGCATGGCTCAGGTTAAACCCTTTGAAAAACATGAACAGACACATGAATTACAAAGACTTTTTAAAAAAAAGATCTAACACCAGTGAATCACTGTAGAATAAAATTAAAAAAAAAAAAAAAAAATTAAAGCCTTGCATAGTGTAAATGTGTTGCCTTCTTACTGGTGGAACTTTCCAATGTAACATATTGCCAAATTGCTGACATTTCGCAAATAGCTAAGATTACACTATTTACCGAAAATGCTCTAAAACAGTAAGTTGCCAGTGGCTGCACAGCTTTAAAGCAACGGAGAAGACTTGATTTCCAGGAAAACTACCATTTTATATACAGTATGTGATTAACTATTAGGTTTATTAATAAAGTATGTGGTATCGGGTTGGTGCATAGACTCGCCAATACCCAATACAGTATTTTAGGCAGTATCTGCAGCATTTCTGATATTGGTATCGGTATTGGAACAAGTCTAATTAATGCCGGGAAGTGATCTGGATAAGAGAGTGGGAAATTACACCAATTTTTTTTTTTATTATTACAATTACAACAGTTAACAGTTTATAAATCTCTTCTTAAAAAAGGCACCTCTTTTCCTCTGCTTTTGACACAGTCTGAGATGTTGTCTTTTTATTGCCTAACTGTTGTTTCTACACGTGTTTTATGTCTTTTTTGTATTTACTGTTATTGTACTGCACTGGTCAGCAGTGTTGTCTTTAAAAAGTGCTTGATAAATAATATTGGATTGGCTTGGAAGCCTGATAGTGTACTATTGCCCAGAATGCCCCAGACTGCAGAGTACCTGATGAATTCTTCCTCCACCAGAGAGAGGCTCCAGAGGGAACGGATATCCAGCTGGAGGAGCTGGACAAGGGCCTGCAGCACCTTCTCTCTCTCCGAGTCCCACTGCAGCAGCCCCTCTCCACCAGCTTTACCTTTTTTACCACCCTGTGCAAGACAGACAAAATGATTATCAGTTAAGCTTCATAGAAAATGGACTGCAAAGTAAGACAATAAAATTAAGTTAAAATCAATATACATTACATGCCCTCAGATTACCAAAGACAAAGTTCATATCTGCCAAACGAACTAGAAAGAGAATATAGTTCTTGCCAGCTGATACATATGCATTCATACAATTCACACACAGACAAACAAACATCCACACATTGTCTGGCATCTCCTACCTATCCCATCCCATTGCTCTTGGGGGGCAGAGGTTGTAGAAGGTGACAAGTTAACTGTGGGTGGGCCCTTACAGCAGCGCAGTAAAACTCCACCATACTACCAAGACTACCCACCAAACAGCAGGCTAGACACCACAATCTCTTGGTCTGACTGGATCATAAAACTTGCCATGATCTCATCAGTGGGCATTTAAAATGGTTGAACACAGAATAATTCAGTCATTGCCAATCACAGTATTTCTTAGCAATGTCATTATTAACCATACCTTCCCAGGTGCCGTGACAATACTCTGTCTACAAGAGTAACTCTCAAGGGTCTCTGTGAGCTTGCAGAGCAGGAAGACGCTCATCTTAACAGCATTCAGGTTCTCTTTGCGCTCTGCAGCCGAGACAGAGGTGGAGATGAGGATTGCCGGCAGGGAAGCAGCCAAGCCATTCACCACTGAAAGGCAAAGAAACCAGACAATACATTATCATCACAGAATATCAAGTTTGTATTTCTGTGAGTTTGAACTTAGAAAAATAAAAAGGACTGACCTTGTACTAGTATTTCCAGAGTATCCTCTTTCACACCCAGCTCCACTGAGTTGAATTGCCTACAAAATAAAGATAGTTTAGTGCTCCCACAGCTCTTAACAGAAAGCACTAAAGCAAGCTATACTGTATATGACCAATACTTACTGTAGCACGCTGTAGCCTGTGTCAAAATGTTCCAATATACACAAAGGCCCCTGGCTTCTCAATGCAGCCTTGAATCCTGTGTGAAAGAGAGAAAATCCTTAAGCTCTAGGGAAAACGTCTTAAAATGAGCAGCTCCAAAATTTTCAGAATTTGTAGTAACTACTTACTACTGAGGTATGATGGCAGCTGTTTTGGGGAGACCACATCCTGAACGACATATTGGTTGATCCCGCCGGTCTTCACCAAGTCTCCTATGCACACAGGTACAAAGAAGTCCCACGACATCGCTGCCTCACAAAGAAACGATAGATTAGTTTACATGCATCGTGAACATTCAAGGTTTGCATTCTAAAGAATATAAAGTTACTGCTACAGTGTATCATTGAACTGTACACAGCAAAGCAGGATCTTTGATAATTATATACACAAGATATTTTAGACGAATGATGAGGAAACTCATTGCAGTATCTCTCAAGACTTTTCACCCTGATACCCTGATAGTGTACCGATTTTATTTATCGTCAAACAGTACAACTTTATTGTTGTGAATTAAGCTAGCCGGACAAGCTAAGGTAGCAAGCTAACTAGCTAAATGCTAGCTGGGCTATCTAGATTGCGTAGACCAACTTGTCAGCCGTTAAGGTTATTGTTTAATGGAAACATTAGTAACAATTGTAGCTAGTAAGCTAACGACTGTATTTTACAAATTTATAAATATATTGCTTACCTGTAACGTCTGCAGTCCCGTTAGCCACAACGTCGACCTGTAAGAGTAAAAGTACTGGCTGCTCTGTCTACCGTCTGCAAACGGTCTGATTCAAATTTGTTTGGACATCGCGCCAAAGCGACGTTACTATGACGTCGAATATATGCGCCGTCTTTACTAGGGAGTTTGACCAACAGCACCACCTACTGGAAAAGCATAGCTGCAAGACTATAACTGATTAAAACTATATACTGTATAGTGTAGTGAAAAACACAGACACAAAGGACCACACTAGCACTTTTTTGAGGTAGTAGCTGTATTCAAATGATTGACAACACAATCACCCCCTCTCCCCTGTACCAATGTTTCAGCTACAGAAATGACAATACTTTTCATGAAATGTGTTACTTTCTATACAGCACTCAATCAAATGTTAAAATGAAATGGTTTAACTCACTACCACAGATGACTAATATTGTCAGGATGCAGCATTTGTCTCCATATTCGTTTACCCTCTTTAAAAAATAAACTAGTGTTCCAAGGCTAAGCACAAGAAACTAACCATACAACAAAGCAAAAAATATTCATGGCCAAACTGTTTTCAGAGGAAATACTTAAATTTTGAATTTATACATGTGAATACGGTATAGAATATCATGGAAACGTGACCTGTTAAACCATGAGGGGCAGTTGTAGTGTTCATTATTCACTTGTAAAACAAAATGTAAAAAAAAAAAAAAAAAAAAAAAAATCACAATAAGAGCACCAAAAGTAACTAAAAAAAACAAAATTATTGTTAACCGTTACAAAAAACAAATCAATATTTAAATATAATTGTAACCACTTGGCTCCTTCACACACTCTGCATCAGACCAAGGCAAATTACATAAACCAAAAAAAAAGCACCAAATGTTAAGGAAGATGAGAAACAAAAGGTTCTAGTAACTAATGAAGAAATATTCTTCTCATTCTCCATCTGATCAGTGTCCACATTGTATTCCAGGACAACCAGGTGTTTTTATTTTCTCTTTCTGTCTTGGGAGCATCGTGGGCAATACCTGCATAACATGAATAAAAAATGACACATAAGTAATTAGGTGATTTGCTTGAATGAGTAGCAAGTCACACTTTTACTGCACACATTGAGAACAGCATAGTACATTACAGCCTCCATTTCAGTTGCAGTTCAGTTTCTTACCATTTTCCTCTTGGTTTGGTTGTCAGGCCCACACATGCAAAATGGAACCACTCAATGGAGCACTGGAGAATAAACAAAAATGGATAACGTACTGTTAAGTGTCCTGCAAATGTAGCACTTAGTACAGACAAAACAGCATTATTCAAAGTGCATCATCAAAAACAAAATCAATCTTTTCAAGGAGAAACAATGCATACAGTATGTATGTAGTGTGGTATTTCTTGCTCTTCCATCTGTGACCTTATCCACTGAGGAAGAGGGACAGAACCGCAGGACTCCTAAGCCTCTTTATTCTATCATCTTGGAAATATATATATATATATATATATATATATGGGGAGAGGGTGTACATATACTGTATTTATAATAAGTGATT
Organism: Seriola aureovittata; assembly: GCF_021018895.1. Taxonomy (NCBI): domain Eukaryota; kingdom Metazoa; phylum Chordata; class Actinopteri; order Carangiformes; family Carangidae; genus Seriola; species Seriola aureovittata. The sequence goes on from NC_079370.1 coordinate 11,113,628, forward strand.
ATTCCAATGTAATGTTATTACAATTTCTTATTTCTTATAATTCATCTTATTTAATCCTCTCAATGTCAGGACAGTACCATAAAAGTATATTGTTATGACCTTTGTGATACATGAATGGCATTTGATGTTAATGTTATTTAGATAAACACAAACATAAATAAAATTATATTTTTGCTGGACAGGCGGTCACACTAAAGGTCCCATGAAATTAAGAAATCCATTTTCTGTGTTTGCTTGTGTTCTTAATTGTACTTTTTTTTTTAATGCCAAATGTCAGAAAAGGGCATTTTGGAATATATTTATACCAAAATTCCATCTTTCTTCTTCCTGAAACCTATCATCAATTTACTGATGGTTCATACATTTGGGAATGTTTACAAATTTGTCATCCAATAAAATATGACTATCGACTTTCAGGCAATGCAATTGACCAGCAGTAGGAGAACAGATGCAGAATCCACAAGGTACAAAACTACATAAAATAACATTAATAGACTTTGGTTTGTACAAATACAAATTCAAATGTGTAATGATGATGGTCACTATAATAATTACAATTTTCTCTAATTATTGTCTCTACTTCATAATTGTCAGATTTATTTTAAGGCACTTTACATGGTTAAGTCAACAACTTACAATATTAAAGAGAGAAACCCATCAGTTCCCACAATGAGCAAGCACTTGGCGACAGTGGAGAGGAAAAACTCCCTTTTAACAAACAACCGGTTGGGTTGAGAGGAGAAAATAAGCAATGTGCTGTGAGTTCTCATCATTATTCTTTTCTTTTCAATCATCTTTTATTCCATTTATCGTTATTTCTTTTCCGAATATTTACAGTTTCCATTCAAAACATTCCAACGTCAATAACTAACTGTAATAGCTGTCTCTTTTTGCTCTTCTATAAGAGGCCTAAACAGACAAGGATAAAAAATTCTCCACTTTGCCCTCCACCACCTCTTCCATGAGTGCACCAAGATATGGGAAAATTACAATCCCAAAGGCATTTGCACATTTGACCACTGACTGAGACAGGAAAGGGGCCACAAAACAAAACTCACATCAGTGTTGTCACAGCCGATCATCTCGCCATAAGAGACCTGATGACATAGACAGTAGGTGGGTTCGTTGGGGTCCACTGGCATGTCCAGCACATCAGACGGGTGCACATTCCCAAAGTTGGAGGAAGGGCTGTTGAATTCTCCTCTGAAAATATTTTAATGAGAGTACAAGCTAACTCAGAATTATTAACTTCAAGCGTGAAAGTAAACAACATCGGGAGCTGGACAGTAGATACACAACATACGGTTGAAGGAGTTTGACTTTCTTCTGTGCACTCTTGGGACTGCCATCTTCATCTGAACTTTTCACTTTGGACCTTGTTTTAGCCACCTTCTTTTCTTTCTGTCTGGAGTCACCTGGAATGGCAGCCACTTAAGCAAATATACAACTAAGTATGGATTTAGAAATTCTTACAATACAGAAACTTCAATACAAAAATAAAAAGACATGTAGCAAAAATAATGGACACATACCTTTCTTCCCCTTACTGGAAGTGGAATCATAGTCTGTGCTCTCAATCTGCTTTTCCTTCAGGTCAGCCTCGAACCGAGCCAGGTCTGTGTCAAGGCGTCTGATGTGCTTGTCGACCTGCAGAAAACAGAACTTGAGTAGACTGATTGTGGCGCATTTGTCATGTACATTCAACACAGTGGGTCTATATATTAAGTTCAGTTATTCTACTCATATGATCTACAGATGTATGTAAAACATTGGGTTTATTTGTAAGATACTAACCATTTCATAGGTCTGCATAGCCAGTTGCACCTTATCATCTCCGAACTCCTTGCATTTACTGTAAGACTGCTGAATCTGCCTCAGTATGGACAGCTTTTGCTCAGAGGAAAGAGTCCGGGCGTTGGCTGTGTATTCTTTAGCCAGAGAGTCTATCTGTCCTTTTAGATCTAAAGAAGTGACAAGGAGTAAAACTTCTAAAACAAGATACAAATGTAATTTCACTGTTTACAGAAATATACAGAAAATAATTGCAATCACAATATATTTAAATATTAGGAGCGTGATTTTTTTCTTGTTTAACAACCACAGGCATTCATTTCATTTATGGCTATAAACAACACATGTTGAGCAATACAAGAAATAGCTAGGGTATTGGCTAAACTAGGTTGTGTATTCAATCACAATTTATTATACTGAACTGACAAAAGTTAATTATGACCTCGGGGTTGTTCTATAAAAATATTTACAAGCGGTTAGGGAGTTTGATTTACCAGAATTTTATTATTGGTCAGTGGAGAGGTTCCCAAATTGTTTGGCTTGTGACCCCCAAAAATTCAGTAACGTCTCATCATAAGTTCTGGCATTACTGTGGACATAAATTGTGGGCAGTTCAAAACAAAGATTGTGTTTTTGGAGAACTTTCAGATACCTGAAAATGTAAAATCAGTATTCAGTATTTCACAAAAAAATATAAAGAAACCCAAAAAGTAGGGAAAAGTCCGAAAATAAATTTAGTTTTGTGAAAACAAAACATTTCTTTCATTTCTCATTTATCCTCTTGTGATAACCTAAGACTTAACTTAGGATACCATGGGGGTTCCTGAGCCCTCGATTGGGAATCACTCAATAGATCTTATTGACCATAGTGTTACCAGATGAGAAGTGGCGTTGCGTTTAACTTTATTTTCCCAAATTGGGTGCAGATGACTTTTGTTTTTACATCACTTCTGCTTCTGAGTAGACATGCACACTTATTTCATATTTCTTTGTCTCACCCTCTGTGCGTTGATCTAGATCCCTCATCAAATTGAAGTTTCTCTGCAACTCGAACGGCAGGTTTTCTATGCCTGGTGAAATTAAAGGGAAAAGCAAAGCGTTTAATCCCACTTTCAGTGAGATCAACAGGAAAAAATAATGGAAGCTGTATAGCTAGCAATATTTTATACGCGGACTGATACTCCGGCTGCCATTAACCATAGCTTTTAAATGAGCTTTCACAAGTAGGTTATGGCAGTAAAAAAATAAGAAGCACAAAGACATATAACTCTGCTTATGAAGTTAATTTAAACTAAGTCATAATAGCTGGTACAGTGTGTATACTGTACACTCGCAGAAAGCATCCTTTCTTCGCTACAGTTCGATGCGTTATTCCAGCAAATAGACTGAGCCTAAACCCGCCGACCGTTAAGAAACGGTTACAGCACTCTGTTCCGCTGGCGGGTTAACAACCACGTACAATACACAACGAAGCACACACACGCACAGCGTGTCAAATAGGTAGAAATATTTTCCAACATGATAAAATCATGATTAGCAGCTTACTGTCCAGATAGTGCTCCAAATACATCCCCGCCGCCATCTTGGAAAATGTAAACAACACAGCTTCCTGTCTGAAATGGACCAATCTGACTGGCTGTTTCCACACTCTTGACAACACTGGTGGACTTCCCAGCACAAACTCCCATCTTCACTATTGGTATGTAATTTAAGTGTAATATGTATCAATTACTTCAAATGTAATAAACACTAGCACTCACATGGAGAGCTCTTATAACATAGACTTTATAGTACATGTGCAGTTGTGACCAGTCAAAACTTTAATTCAAGATAAATCTAATTTAATTCTGACTAATGTCAGTGGACCATTGAGTTATATGGAGAATCAGGTTTAAGACAGCTAAAGTTCAATTTAGAATATCTGAAATTTACATTATGACTGATCAGAACTCAAACTAAGATATCTTCAACATAGTTCTGACTAGTTATAATTTCAATTAAAGACAGATTTTGGTGTTTAAAAAGTTACTTCTAGTCAAATTTCCATTGCAAATATCTGAAACTATGACCTATCAAAACAAAACTGACAAGTCAGAATACATTTGTAGATGTCTAAAATGTAATTAGAGATGATGATGAAATCTATTAGATGTGAACTGTTCTTCATAACTCTATTACATTTAGCTCTAACCAAACTGCTGAGTTGCACCTCAAGTTGTACCTAAAAAGGCAAGTAAAAATTCCCACATTAATAATGAATCAAACAAGTGATGAGAAAAATATCTTAAAAGATTTATTGTCTCACAGATTTCTTAACGTTGTCCCACCCTGCAATTAAATCATCAAACACAATGAATATTCTGTAATACAAATACAAAAAGGAGGACTAAACTTAAATGTGAACATCATTGACCAGTCCAATCCACCTGTACATGGCCGTGTTACAATCATATTTGACACATACAGTATTGTTGCTCTGAAAGAACACAGCACACCAACTTCGACTGAAGGGACGAGGATTTGGGTCTGTAATGAAGTTCTACAAAGCTCTTACATTAGCTAGTACATTTTAAACTGTGTACAATGTCACTCTATGTCTTGTTGTTGCAACATGTGCTTCAACTTTCTGAATTTATTCTTTCCAATTCTGTTCTTGGCCTTCATGGGTGATTTTATCTTTTTGGCCTGCTTTTTCTCAAATCTGCTCCCTTCCTTTTTGCCAGCCTTTGATGCTTTAGTCTCCTCAGTTGTCTTCACTGCGAGCTTCTTGGCCTCCGCCCCTTTCACAGTCTTTCCATCCATCTTGGCGATCTTTGCCTTTTTTGGTCCAGTGGGTAAGTTCTTTTTGCCTTTTGACTTGACGTTTGCTTTTTCCTTGGCTGCTGTTCCATTGGTTTGGCCTTTTTTCTTTGAGCTGCCTGCCTTACTGGGGACCGTCTTGTTCGTCTTGTCACTTTTGGACGGTTTCTCCTGAGGAGCTTCTGCAACGACCTCCACAGCTTCAGGAGCTTCAGAATTCTCTTCTTCTATATTAGTGACAGAGACAGACGGTTAGCTTGTGATAAACACAGTACTTATCAGGAAGGCGGCTGTGCATTAGTCATAAAAAAATGTTACCTTTCCCTGCTGGTGCAGTTGGAATTACATTGGAGAACTTCTTCAGTTTGGCCACAAAAAACCCATCCATATTGTGGGAATGAGGGTAAAATCGCCGAGTGAGTCGCAGAGAAGGATGGAACCTGCGTTCTTTGAACCTAAAAGAATTGAAAAATAAATGTAGGGTTAAAGAAGTATTTGCATTTCAATAAATTGATTTTAAATTAACTTAATAATACTTGGTGAAAACAAACATCTCATTTACCTGGTGAAGCCTTCCTTGCCAAAGTCAAGTCCTGTGGGAACTAATTTGACGTTCCTTTTCTTTAAGGCATAGTCCACCACCCATTCATTCTCCTCCATCTAGTGGAATATATTTTAGATAAAAAGATAGATAAATGTACTTTACTGATCAAAATGGGAGACTGCATCATTAGCCAGGCCTTTCTCCTACATAATCTAAACTATGTTCATAATTTATGTAGTACACATGGCACAAAACTGATTCTGCATTTACACATACCATTATTGAACATGTGCAGTAGACCAGATATCCTCCTGAAGGTGACTCAGCATTGACAGAGTCTATGGCAGATAGAATCAGCTCTTTCTGCAGGTGAGCAGAGCGCTGGATGTCTGCCTCATCCTATCAGGAAGCAGGATCAGAGGACCACAGGAACAAAGTCTTAAAACATTATTTAACATCCAAAGTATATATCTATATGGGTGTATACATAAACGGTGAATGGTGGTTTACCTTGCTGGTCTTCACAGCTGGATCTTTAGCGATGACTCCTGTGCCTGAGCATGGAGCATCAAGCAGTACTCTATCAAACCCACCCATTACCTGTGAGCAATATTTTCAACAAGTCAGTACAATTGATAAAACTCTGGAGTCAGTGTAAACCTCAGAGATGATCTTTTTCTAAAGATGTATAAATCTTACCTTTGGGAACTGCCTGCCATCGTAGTTGCAGACCACAGTGTTGGTGACACCCAGACGGTGGATGTTTCCCACCACACTCTTCAATCTTTCAGCGTTAGCGTCATTAGCCACGATCGTGCCTGTGTTTCTCATCAGCTGAGCTAAAGGTGGAACGTTCACATATATCATTAAGTAGATTTAATATGCACGTGAGAAAAGTTTGTATTTGCCTTCATTTACACTGGTCTACATTACAGCTGAAATGATCTGTCAATTTATCACTTAATCGATCCATGCAAAGCTTATTTGCAAACTATTTTGATATTCAATTAATCATTTCAATAATTTTTCAAGCAAAAATCCACTGGTTCCAGCTTTTCAAAAGTAAGGTAATGCTTCTTTTTTGGGTTTTGAACTGTTCATTGGATAAAACAAAGCATATAAATTTGTCATTTTAGGCTCTGGTAAATTGTATAAGGCACAAAACAATGAATCCAATTTAGAAAATGATCAGCAGACTAATCATTGATGAAAATAACCAGCCCTAGTTGACATTAACACAGTTTCAAACACCTCATAAAATTACTGTATTCGTCACCTACACAATGTATAACTGCAGCACATCTTACCAATATAGGAGGTCTTGCCTCCTGGAGCTGAGCTCATATCCAACACTAACTCTCCCTCCTGTGGAGAAAGCGCCATGACGGGCAGAAAACTGGAGGCTCCTTGCAGCATGTAATGACCAGCCAGGTACTCTGGAGTTGCACCTGTTGTAAAATAACAGTTAAAGCTGGTGAGGCCACAGTCGCTCTGCGATATTTTCCAATAAAGATCCTTCGTGACACAAGTCAGATCCCTGACATTTATGTGCTGAAACTTACCTACAGGTACTGAGGAGTCATAGATCACCAAACCCACTTTAGACCATTTCCCCAGTGGATCAAGGTTCACTCCTCTGTTGATGAGGGCCTGAACAAGGAAAACATAGACCAACACGTTAAACATGTGAGCACTTGAAGGCAGCATTTGACAGTATTTGACAACAGTAGTCAAGCCACTTGATAAGCAGTTTCTCCTGGAGTTCATTGGTCTTGATTTCTGCATTAATGACATGATCAAAACTAAAGCCAAAAAAAAAAAAAAAAAAAAAACAACTTCCATTGATTTAATTTACATTCCAAGTTCATATCAAACCAGTTGTTTGACCCAAATGCCCCCACTTCTATTTTTCAAAAAATAGTATAATTTTTCTTGTGACTGCGTTTATTAAAGCAATACTTCGATGTCATTTCCTTGGACAAACAGTTTCTTTACATCCTGTAAAACACAATGCTATTACCATTTCATCTGAGCTTTTTAGTGATTTGACCGACAAAAACCCAAACGAGCGTGAAACATATTATGCATTTTGTGAAAATATCCATATCAACCAATCAAATCAATCAATCAATCCCAACCCGAGCAGTTACCTGTGCAAGGTCCCGCCTCCTCGTTTTAAGTGTGTTGGTCCGAATAGTGACAGGTCTCTGAATTTCATTGGCCTCAAGGAAATCAACCAGCTGTCAAGAAGAAAATAAAGACTAATGAAGCGAATAAATGTTCTAGTCATTTTAAATCAATCCACAATGTCAACCTGGTCTTAACGACAGCCACACGTTTAAATTTGTATAACTCTGTACGTCATTCAGTTACTATCATGAGGAGAACTTCCACAGAAGAATTTCCGAGCACATGCTTTCTTTAGCACCACAGGAGAACACACACCTCTGAGAGAGGGAAGAGGTCTATTAATTTCTCAATGAGGAAGTTGTTGTAGCTGTAGTAGGTGCAGAGATCTTTCTTCAGGAGCGAGATGTACTCTGCTCTCTCTTTGCCCTCCTCCCTTTTTGTTGAGAAATTACAAAGGACATCAACGTTGTCCTTTATCCTCTGATAAATTGTCTTCAGGTCTAGAGGCAAGACACCTTGAAAACACAGATGAGAAAAAAGAAAAAGCTTAGATTCATGGCAGAACAGTTAGTGTAAATCTGAGGAGATAACTTTAAATCACTCACCTTCCTTCTCAGTCTCCTCTGCCCCAGGTAGTCTAAATATGTCCATTTCATCTATGTTGGTTTGTACTGTGTCTTCTTCATCCATGTCAGCATCTGATTTCTCTTCATCATCATCATCATCATCATCATCACCTTCGTCATCTTCCTCCTCATCATCGTCATCACTCCCTAGAGCCATGGTTTCTTTCAGCTTTTTCTCTTTCTTTGCTGCTCGCTCAATAGGAAGGAGCTAAAAATGTGAAATAAAAACCAGGGAAAGTAATCACTAAATCATAACAATTATATTTTACCACATTAACAACCCTTAAGTTTTGTAAGATTGGCTGATTTTGTTGTAGCACCAAGTAGCAGTGGGAGGAAATCTGGAGTCTGGATTGTATCACAATTCTGGTCAAATTTAAAGGGGTGGTTTCACATACTTCCTCTCCATCACTTTCTTCTTCTGCTGCTTCATCTGCACTGCCGTCATCAAGTGTGCCGTAGTCATCAACCATTTCTTCATCATCATCATCATCATCGTCGTCATCATCACCATCACCGTCATCATCCTCCTCCTCCTCCTCAACCTGTTTCACTCCTGATTTTGCACCCTTTTTTCCTTGGTCTTTTCCTCCTTTCTTCTGCTGCTGCTGCTGCTGCAGCTCCTGTTCCTCCTCCTCATCCTCCTCTTCCTCCCAGTGCTCTTCACTGTCATCCTCACTTTCAGGTTCATTCATTTTGCGCTTCCTCTTTGCTGGTTTCAACCATTTACTGTTCTCATCAGTGAATCCTTTAGAGGAAAAGAGAGGAACAAAAAGACTTGCATTAAATATCTATTCTCATCTATTTTTTGTTTGTTTTTATAATTTCTTGTTCCTTAAAAAAATAAATCTCACCAACATCATGAGTTACAATGTTTTTTTGAACCACAATTCATAGATGTCAAATTTCTGGAGCTGGATAATCCATCACAGTAAATATGAAGCCTTAATATGTTTTTGTCTAAATCATATTTGCTATACTATTTCATCATGGCCAAAGAAATTTCCTATTGCATCATCATCATTTGTTGTATGTTTATTATCTGGGACAACAGTTAATTACAAACCAAATATTGTTTGGTTTGTAATTAACATTCGCAGAATGTCCTGCGTGTAAAGATGCCAATCTTTAGAAAGGACAGAAAAAATGATGTGGTTACCTTTCTTGGGCTGTTCCTCTGCTACATCTTTTGGCTTTTTCAAATTCTGGACTCTCTTTGCAGCTCTGAAAAAAATGACAATACGAATGAGCAGCTTGTAAACACAGTAATGTTATTTCATGTTATGTGATCAGTCAACCTCCCACCTTTTCCTGCCTCTACTTGAGAGACGTTTTGGTCCAGTTTCCTCTGCAAAGGAGTAAAAAATAGAACATCTTGATGAACAAGCCTGGATAATGGTTGGTCCATATTTACACAGTGAATACATGTGTGTTAGGAGAGCTGACAGAAAGGACACCATAGTCACCATCAGTTATAAACTTCGCCAACTCGGTCTCTGCTCCCTGTTGTTTCCTGGATTTTTTCCCTGGCCCTCTCTTCACCTTGTTGGTGGGATCCAACTTCCGACCCATGACTCCGAGCTACACAGATACCCTGAAAAGCAAAAGAAGGCAAGTCCCTGTTCACCGTCTATTCCAAATAACAATAATGTCAGTGTGTAATAGCAGAGGTCATTTAGACCACGTTCAGTTGCGATGGGACTCATTTGCATGGGAAAAAACCAACTGCAGAACATTGTATCAGGGAGGACTGAGTGAACCACAAGATGTGCATGATTTAAGATACACTTGCATACCTTTAAAGTTGCAGCATGTTGAGCTAATTTAAAGGAATTGCAAAATATTCCTGGGGCACATTGGCCATTAATTTAGAGAAATCTGACTAGTCACCACTAAAATATGATTAGGTGGTGTTTAACTATCTCAATAAGTTTTAAAGCATTATATATTTTTAAGAATACTTTAGTTAAACCTCAAATCCCAACAGACTGTATATAAGACTTATGATGATGCACTGGCACTTTTTAGTTTAGAGCCCCATTAGGATGTGAGGGGATCTTGATACTTAGATTGAATTCTTTGGTTCAAAATTACGAGGCACACAGCAGAAATGTCAAAAATGAAAATGTGAGGCAGATTAAGAAGGGGAAAAATCTGTGCTGAACTCAAGTCAACTCGTTGCCATAGCTTAAACTTTAAGACATATTCACCATGTTATACCCCGCGTGTATTCAATGTTTTCTATAGAAAACATTCATGAACATTCCTGAGGTCATCATACTCGTTACTTAGTAGTTTGTTGCTATTCATTGCTAGAGACACAATCACCCAAATGTTGAATTATAACACGGCTGCTAATGAACTTTGGCAGTGACGGAGTAACGTAACAAAATAAAGACCATTTGCACACCGACTAATAGTTGACCCAACTCCACATGCAGTGTTTGTAAGTAAAAGCTAAAAGCTCCATTGTTAACACTGACTGACCGAGTCTTTTCCCTCTGAGTGAATCTCTGCATCAAGTCTTCGCATACTCACCGATTAATCTGTCACTTTTTGTTCCAACGTCTGGCTGTACGGTGGAAGACCAAAAAATTTCACACGTGAATCTTCCTTCAACACGTTGTGGACAATCATCCGGCGAACATGGATGACGTGGCGGTGGTAGCGACACAGACACGTGCACACGCATATGCAATTGAAGAGAGTTTAAAAAATGTTTTTAATGTAGTTATCTACATTAACGCACATAAACACAAAGTAAGCAGTAGTGGTCATTAAAAACTACATTTATGAATAAAAAACGTCCCAGAATAATCATTACATTTATTATAAAAAAAAAATCAATTTTGAGGTCTTTACACTCAAAATATATTATGACCAATTTAACAAAAAGTTTAAAGTTGTGTTGATACTGACAACTAAAATATCGACATAGAATTTGTTCACAAAGTTAAGAGAAAAAGAGAAACTAAAACATTGGCGGGGTGTATGTTTTGTTTTTTTATATGTAAATAATATTCATAGCTATGTAGTCTATGATCTATGCACGCGCCTCAGTTAATATAGACACTGACTCGTGAACGCGCACGTCTGCCATGACGCAGACCGTCTGCGACAGTCCTACAGGAGGCATCATGGCGGCACCTAATGGGAAGAAGCGTGGTCTTGAACATTTGGACGAATATGAACCTAAACCAGCAAAACACCTCCGCAGCCTGCACGACCGTATGGCAGAGCGGAGACTGGTTGTTATTCTGGAGGGAGCATCGTTAGAAACGGTGAAGGTAAGGCGCCAGGGTTGTGTTCGTGTGTTGTTGTGATGCCTGCTACATGAGGAAGTGACATCAGTAACCATACCTTTAAATTATTTTTTACAACAAGTCGGTAATAGACAGTCCAAATATGTTTGGTTTCTTCCAGGTCGGGAAAACATTTGAGCTGTTAAACTGTGACCAGCACAAAAATATGATCGTCAAAAGTGGAAGAGATCCAGGACACATAAGACCAGATATCACACATCAGGTAATCACTTATATATGTAATGTACTTCAAAAACATTTAGGCATAACTGCTATTATATTTGTGTTTATGTCTGCAGGTCAGTGTGTTGTGCCTTGTTTAGTTAACATGTCTTTTGTGTTGCTGTACGCTCACTGTAGTGCATTATGGATTAAGGAGATGTAGGTGGACGTGACAACACAGACAGAAGTCCTGAAAGATGGAATTTTGTTCATCACAAACGAAACTTACTTCTTAAATATCTTATTTCCTTTGCCCAGTGTCTGCTCATGCTGATGGACAGTCCGCTGAACAGGGCGGGCCTGCTGCAGGTTTACATCCACACAGAGAAAAACGCTTTGATAGAGATCAACCCGCAGACCCGCATCCCAAGAACCTTCACCCGCTTCTGTGGCCTCATGGGTAAACTACCACCTCAGTTGTGTGTTTTTTGATTGTTGTGCAAGCAAAGTACAAAACAGTGAGTCTTACACCTGTGTCATTGTTTCGCATCTGCCTTCCTTCCCCAGCTGTTCCTAATCTTCCTCTTTTGTCCTTTTCCATCTTAGTTCAATTGCTGCACAAGCTGAGTGTCAGAGCCGCTGATGGTCCACAGAAGCTTCTGAGGATGATTAAAAACCCAGTGTCCGACCATCTGCCTCCTGGCTGCCCTCGCATCGCCACCTCCTTCTCTTCAGGAGAGGCCGTCTGCGCCCGGTCTGTGGTGCCAGAGGGACCAGCTGCTGTGGTGATCGGAGCATTTGCACATGGAGCGGTGAGGAATGGCTCTACGCGGTGGCTGATCCACTGCTTTAATCGTAAAAAATATCTGTGATACTGATCTCTCTGTCTCTATTAGGTGAATGTGGACTACACGGAGAAGACCGTGTCAATCAGTAACTACCCGCTCTCTGCAGCACTGACCTGTGCCAAGATGTGCTCTGCCTTCGAGGAAGTGTGGGGGGTCCTGTGACAAACAGGTGGTGGACTCCTGAGGAGACAGTAGACTACACAGACATTTTTTCAGTGGACTAAGAATGGATATGCTGCAAACATGGCACCAAATGTCTGTTTTCACTAGTGAGGCCATGTGGACTACAAGTATGATGCTGTTTGGCCGCCGTGTGGAATACTCATTCATTTTTGTACCCAATCTTCCTTTTCCATGTTTTGTACAATTATTAATTGTAGTAACCTATTCATGGAGCTATGGATCTCAATACAGTTCCATTAAAATGTACAATTAAATAATGTGTGGCTTGGTTTCATACAGACTATAGACTACATATGACTATAGTTCAGAGGGAAGTGTCAGTAGAGCACACTGGAGAAAAACCCTTACAGGGAGTGCTTGGATTTTCATACTTAACCTAAGTGTTCGTTATAGTGTATTAGACACATTTTCAGACCAGCTGTCACATAAAAAGAAAATGTACAATTTCAGTTTGCTTAAAAGGTTTCAGTTTATTAATCCTCGCCACAAATTGCGCTCTCTAATAATAGTAAGCCCTTCTCCTGGCAATCTGACGCTGCCGTGTTTTTAATCGTGCTCTTGTTTTAGGAAGTCTTTGTCTTTTCCGGGCAACTTTATACGGATGTTGGTTTCTCTTTGGTTGTCGTCTCCGAGTCCTTTGAGCCTTCCTCGCTGGCTTTCGAACCCGTGAAGGTTGGTTTGATGAAGGTTTGCGTTTCTTCCCTGCTGGCTTTTGCGACTTTTTTCTTGCTTTAGGCGTCTTCTTTCTCGGTTTGTGCGATCTGCTTGCTCGTTTGTGAGTCTTGCCTTTTAGTTTCTGTGATTTGCCTGCTGGTTTGCGAGTGTTGACTCTTGGTTTGTGCGATTTGGCCGCTCGTCTGCTCGTCTTGCCTTTTGGTTTGTGTGGTTTGCCTCTTGGTTTAGGAGTCTTTATGGCTTGTTTCTGTGACTTTTCTGCTCCTTTGGGAGATTTGCTGACTGCTTTGCTCTGCCTCAGATCTCCTTTTGGTTTTGGGGATTTCACCGGGCTCGTCCTCACTCGTGTTGTGTCCGGCTTTTTCAGATTTTTGTAGAAAATAAAGTATTGAAAATTTCAAATAATTTACTGTTGACAAGACAAACCTATTGTGGCTAACACTGAAATTTTGAGGTCAAGTCAACACTGAATGACAGGAGGGGAAAAAACTGCTGCTGTTCTCAGAAGGTATTGGCCAAATCCCAACGTACCATATGTATAACATGTACAGAGCAGCAGCAGCAATTATCTGTCCTACTGCATACCATTCAGTGTTGTATTTCCCTTTTAACCAATACCAATGTATTCACAAGTTACCAAATTAAACAGGCGAATGCTCTTTACCTTAGTGTTCAGCCTTAACGATGCATTTCTCGTAGTTCGGACGAGTGTGACGTTATTAACCAGCCTTTTGGTCACCACGTTCACCCGCCTGTTGTTCTTGGTGACATCGTAGCCTCCAGCAGCCAGCGTCTGCTTGAGCTCCGCCATAGAGATGCCACCTCGGTGTTTGCAGTGGGAAACCACGCTGAGGATGAGCTGGGAAACCTGATGTGAGGCCGGCTTTGTCTGTGCGGTGTTTCTCTTGGATGCATTGTCAGCCTCAGTTTGAATCTGATGCTTGAAAAGGCGAACGGGAGTCTCTGAGGAATCAATAAAGATGAGAGAAGGTTGTGTGACATTCTAAAACAATGAATAAACTAAATTAAATAGCGGATAATAGAGAGAATACTCGATTTGTGTCTCCAAGGTCCTCATTCAAATCATGACTTCTGTGATGGGATAAATGTAAACTACAGTCTAATATATATTTAGTCATAATCTGTCAGTTAGAGCTAATATTGGGGAGGCTGAGGTTGAGTCTACATTTTACAAATAAAATCTCTACATTGTGAGTATTTTCTAAGTTGATCCCAGAAAGGGTTTTTTTTTTTCACTCATAATATTTGAATTTGACCTTTCACCCTGTAAACTGCAATTGTCCAGTCTATAAAATGTTACAAAATATTTTAAAAATCCTCATCATTTTTCCCTGAAGCCCATGTGAACATACTCAATTCGCCCTGAGCATCAGTTAAAAACTGCAAAGATGTGGGGTTTACTGTCATAAAAAAAAAAAAAAAAGATTTAAATGATGAATCCTTTATCAAAATTGTTGCCAATTAGTTTTCTGTGAATTAAGAATAATCAACTCAGTAATGTCTGCTGTAGAGCACTGGCTGGTTTCTAGGTACCAGGGGAAATAATGAAACTATGCTCAGTGGGGGTCAATAAGGGGCCCAGCAATAAACTTTCCCCTGGGAGGTTAAACCAGCTGTGACCTTCATGTTAGGAAATAAAAATTTACATCAAGTGTCACAGAGTTAAATACAACTGACACATGTCTTAATTAAAAAGTGTCAAATCAGTGTATCAAACTAAAAGCTATAAGCTAGCTACCATTAGCTAGAATAGCTGTATTTAGGTGTTACTCACTTGGCACAGACACTTGTCCCTTCTCCGCCGGCTCCTCCTGGTCCTGGATGGCCCGTTTCAACAGCCGGCCCAAACGTTTGGCTCCTGCTTTTCCGAGGCCTTTCCCAGTCGGAGGTTTAGTAGTTCTGCCCACTTGTTTAATCAGCCTCAAAGGTGTATTTTCTCTTGCTTTAATGTTGATACTAACATTTCCCTGAGCAATCCTCTCTGAGGCTTTTTTGGCTGTGGCTTTGCTCCGCATGTTTCCTGTTGGGCTATTTCATATTTCAAAAAGAAATCTGAAATCTGAGAACTCTCCAGCTGATTGTTGGAGAGTCTGACAGGAACATGATATGGCCTGATTTTCAAACAGTAATTTAGTGATTTGATTTTGAAAAATAACAGTTCTTAAGTTGCTGTGGAACCGCTGGAACTCAGTGGTGGAAAGTAACTAAGTACATTTACATCGCTACTTTGTATTTCTACTCTTCTATTTTCATCAATATTGTATTTTTTTCACTGATTTGACAGCTTTGGTTACTAGTTACTTTATAAATCATTTTGTTTTGTTTTAAATGAAACTGTCCAACAGTGTAAACATACAAGTAGAGCTGAAACAATTGACAGAAATGAATTGAGAATTTATTATGATAATCATTTAAGTCATTTTTCTTGCAAAAAAGCCAAATCTCTCCCTGAATGCAGGACTTTCATGGAGTATTGTTAAATGCTTGCATTGATAGTGAAGGCTCAGGGTGCTTTTTTTCAAATGTCTCTTTTTTTATTTCAATAATTACTAAACAGCTTGTGCAATTAATGGAACATGCAAACACATCTTATAAACAATTAAGGCTAATACAAAAAAACAAACATCAGTGTTTCTTGGGTTGTACATACTGTCGGTATTCTATATTAACTTTCTTTGTAACAACAGTTCGCCAACATCCACAGCGTGCTTGGTTACAGCACCACATGGATGTGAGTATCTTGTCAGAGTAATACTCAGTAACAAAAAATAAAAGTGCAGCCAGTCTTCAGAGGAGTCTCTTCAGCATGTTTGTAATGTATGTTGCTGGGTTTTACTGGGACACTGTAGGCGTGAAGGACACAGGTGAGATTTGGCGCAAATGACTGTAATCAAAAAGGAGGGCTCCAATGGCATGAATCCATGGTAGGGGTCAAAGTCACAGTTAACCTGGAAAAGAATACATTAAGACCATGAGATGACTAGCTGAGAGGATAAGAGATCAAAACTTAAAGAAAACGATTAAAGTATTTTACCTGAGAAAAAGATGAGAGAAACAGGCGGGTGTGTGACAATCCTGAGATGGAGGTGTCCTCCGGATGGTTCTTTAGACTCTGACGATAAGCCTGAGGAACGAGGGAGGATGAAATGTGGATGTGTGAGTTTAATGTTGCTGTCACACAGACGCAGAGACTAAAGCCTGAAGATAGCTCCTCACCTGCAATGCTATCTGCAGTGCAGAATACTGCACCCACACCTCCTGCTGCTGTGCTGCTGAGAGAGAAAATGCTCCACCTCTGCTTGTTCTTTCTGTCACAGTGAGATAGTGAGCCCACACACATTCCCCCACAGCACGCACTGTCTCACTCTGAGAGTAAACTACAACACAACAGAGACATGGACATGATATTGCAGTAAACAATCTCACTGGAGCCCAGAGAATGCAGTTTTTTATGTCTGAAAAACAGCATATTTTTATGGTAATTCATTATATATGTAACCACGACAACAAACACAACAAATGTGAGCATCTCTTACTGTCAGGCAGAAGCAAGTGGAGGATATCTTTGGCGAGAAGGAAACCCATCACACCATAATTCATTGCCCTGTTAAAAAAAGAAACAGAAGAGTGAACCATAATGTTCAGTCATTATAATAATATAAACTACAATTACTGCCTCGCGGTTGTATGCCTCTAACGACCAGTCCAGAGTTAATTAGCTTGTAAATTCTTGAGTTACAGCCAAAGTTGTGTTTTCTGTGGTCACAGTGACCAACAAAATCTAAGTAGAGCTTGAGCTTGTACCAGTTTGAACCAAATTTGAAGAAATCCCCACGGGGTGTTACTACCACATTGTGTTCTCAAGAATGGGACAGACGGACAACCAGAAAACATAATGCCACCGACGTGGAGGCACAAAAACCATGAAGTTAAAACAGTGCTCTTTACCTGGGATAAGTTGGATGGAAGAGGGGAGGGACAAACATTCCCACGGGAAAGAGGAGCTCATTACCCAGGAGAAGTGGTGTGACAGACAGACTAAAAGAAACGAGAAAAGATTAAATACATTCTTAAAACAGTCATATTCTCATTTTTAAGAACAGAGCCGGCACTCACACATCGACCCTCTCGGTCTGCTCAGTCAGGAGTTTTCTGCGCCTCTTTTGCCACAAGGACAGTAGCTGCACATAGTTGGAGAAGAAGCTGTGTGTGTTCACTGACACCTGAAAACACACAGGCTGTGGAGTCAGTGCTGTTCTTTGTTTTCAGCTGCACTGCATTTAGCAGCAGCAATTTATTAGACAAATAGTTAAGGGAGTTTAGGTGGGTATAACTAGGGAGCGCATCAAATAAAGAAGTCAACATCTTCATACACCTTATCTGATGGATCCGCTGGAAGTGAGTAATGTACCTTAGAAAAAAGCAGATCAAGCTCAGCTTCACTAGAGATCTCATTTGAAGTCCAGAGTCTTGGATTTAAAGAATGAACCTGGAAGACGACAGACGATCGATATCAAAATCATTACAGAATACTGTTGAAAAAGAAAAGTGCTGTATCAATTCTTTCTTCGTATGTTACCTTTTTCATAACAGACTGGGGAGACGTCTTGTCTGTCCATTTGAGTTCATGTAATTTGGACTTGAAGGAGGAAAAGATATTTTGAATCACCTCCTCTGCCTGTTGAACAATAAAAAACCTTCAATACAACGCACAACAGCCTCATAACCTTAATCACTGCCGACCTCATGTTGTCCCGAATCCCGACAATCCCTCCTCACCTCTCGGCGTGCCGTCCTTTCACGCAGAAGGTGTGTAAGAACTGAGTCGAATCCTCTCTCGGTCTCCAACACACAGTGTCTCCAGCGAGGAGCCACCTGCTGAAGAGTCCCACAGAGAAGACGTGACTCAAACCAATCAATTCACAATTGATTAAAAATGTTGTGGTTCAATGTTTGGCCTCACCTCTTCAGTGTTACCCAGAGTCACAGATAAATTCTTTGCTGCTTCAGAAAATCTGGAGTCCAGCGCCGGCATCAGGGTGTGCAGCAGATTCAGGACCATATAAGTTTGAAGGGGACCGCTGAGTGGAATCAAATGAGGCAGGAAAGCGTCAGAAAAGAAAAAAAAAAAAGGGGGAAAAGGGTTTTTATATGTTTGATTGTGTGTTTTTCCACGTCACTTACAGTACCTGCTGCTCAGCTCGTGCTTGTTCAGCCATTTCCCGATGATTGGGGTCATTTGCACCATGTAGGGCAAGTTATGCACAAGGACAGGATCGTCCTCCATTAGGGTCAGTGGATGGAAAGCGGCCTGCAGACAACCCAACCAATCAATGGCAGGGGCCTGGATCTGTTGGTGCATTTGACATGAAGAAAATCTATTACTACAGTGAATTCAGACACAGCGAGCATGTATAGCGACACAGACTCCTCCTCCGGCACCTGGAGCTCTTTGATGGTCATACGCTGATAGAGCTGTCCTTTCGACAGGCGATATTGCAGCGGTGAAGTAGCTACAGCGAGCTCAGAGGACAGAGACATGAACATGCCCACATGGAGCATGCTGCTGCTGGGCGGGGCCCCCAACAGCGCCAGGTACGTCTCACATGTTGCCAAGAAACGACGTAGTGTCTGGACGAGAAGAGACAGGAGAATGATTCAGGGATGCATCAGTGGGATGGAAGAATATTGTATTGATTAAAAGGTATTTCTGTTGTCGACAGTGGCCATCAACCTGAGCTTTAGCTTGAGACTTCTGTGTCTTGGTGTTCCACTCAATCGGGATCAATAGATCTGGCTGATCAATCTGTGGACAAAAAGGAGACTTGAGTTAAGTAGAAGCACAAAGCCTGCTTTGCTATGGCAGTGTTCCCACCGGCATGTTAGGGTTTATCCTAACGGACACTGGCCTGTATGTATCTTTTGGTCGAACCACGGGCAATTTCATTTGGGTCTTTGCCCACATAGAGATTGAAGAAGGGAAAGGTGGCGTAGTCTCTCATCAGCAGGCTCAGGGTGGAGTTGAAATCAGTCTTATTCCATTGGCCTGATGCAGCCCAACCTCCCAGCTGCACACACACAGAGAGAGAGAGAGAGAGAGAGAGGGAGAAAGAGAGAGAGAGAGAGATTAAAAAACAGAGGGATTATCAGAATCAAGAACAGGCCACAAACATAAATAAACAAAACAACTCATGAACACGTGTCTCTCACAAATAATGCATCTGCCATCTGAGACAATCAGCTGCAAATATGCCCAATGCCTATCACAGTTTCCCAGAGGTGACAGCCGTGTCTCGGCCTTAGTCCAAAAATATTCAGCAAACTGACGTGCAAAACAAGGGAAAACAGCAAACTCTCACATTAGAGAAGTATCAAATATTTGGCAAGTTTGTTTGAAAAAATTACTTTTCGATGGTCAAAACAGCTGACGAGTCACTTTCTCTCTATCAGTTAAACAATTAATCAACTTCTCATTTGAGCTCTAGTTCGTTTTATGTGCAACGAGAAGAGCAAAGGAGGAACCGCCACTAAATGACTAAATTCTTTTTTTTTACATTACCTCAGCTGAGTTGTTTTGACAAATTACTACTTGTAACTATAGCACAGCCTTTTAGAGGACTGTCAGCCTGGGGCCTGCTTACAAAGGGTATATGAGTATCATACTTTCTGGATGAGTGTGAGGAAGGGCTCCACTCCAGCTGTTTCTATGGCTCTTGTGTCCAAACAGGAGTTGTAAAATCCTTTGGCCTTCTGCACTGCTGAACTGCTGCCTCTGTCGTTCGACTCTGACAGAGAGATACAAAGCAAAACACACAATTCAGGCCGCACAGTGATGTCACAAGCTCACATATACACCAAAGTGATTGGATGAACCAATACAGTCCAAACTCCTACCCAAAATCTCCCTGAGGTACTGCAGCAGTACGGTTTTCCTGTCTAATATTTTTTCCTGTCTCACTCCTCTGTCTTCTCTCTCTTTACTGTGTCCTCTCCTCTCTGACCACACAGACTTCCCATTGTAGTTCTGCTGATGTCCCAGGATGCCCTGTCCTCTCTGTCTGCCCCCGCTGTCTGGTGAGAGTCCGTCAGATCCACATGTGAACAAGAAGTAGTCACAGGGCTCCTTGAAGGGATCGGCAGATGTGGAGAGATGGGCCGAGGCCCTCTGACAGGCTGGGGAAAGACATGGAGTCGCTACAGGAAAGAGTGAGAGAAAAGTTAGACGAAATGAAAGTTCTGAATTTATTGTGTAATTTTGCTGAGTCATCGTGTTTCAGGCCTACCAGCGCCTGTCTGGTTATTGCTCCTACTCTGAAGATTCTGGTGCTTATAGTAAATTAGTCCCAGAAAAGCAGCACATAAGGAGAACCCCCCAAAGAGGAGGAGCAGCCTTCGATGTTTTATCCACAGTGGCTTTGCTTGGTGCCGGTGCTCGGGGTTAGACTCCGACAGCTGTACCTCAGGCTGGGGCTGGGTTTGTTGATGGGTCTCAGGGGGATCTTGGGTGGAGAGTGGCAGCTGAAACACCAGTGGAGACTGAAGCCCCCTCTCAAGGCCTGGCTGTGATGATGGCTGGATTGATAGCTGAAGGTGGAAGTGAGCAATTTAAAACAGAAAATAACTGGATATACTTAAGTACCATGACATTTTTGGAAATATATATTTTTTTTATGTAGTTGCTCCAAAATGTTTAGGAACAGTAGAAATACAGATGATTTGTTATTGATAATTCAGAATGAGCCTTCACTCACCCCCAGTGCAGATGTTACAAAGAGTGATATAGCCTATTGTTTTCAACCTTTATTGTAGAGCTGCATTCATTAGTTGATCTACGGAAAAATAGTCTTTAACTATTTTGATAATTGATTAACTGTTATTTTTTAAAGAAAATATGTCATAATTATCTGGTTTCTTAAATATGAATATCTTCAGGTTCATGATAGTAAACTGAATATATTATAATAAATAAAAATGATATTTAGTTACAGCCCCATAGATAAGCCATGTTCATTAATGACCCCTTGTCACAGGAGCAGCTGAGCAGCTGCGAGCAAACTTCTCTTCTCAGGGTGTTTCCTTTTTAAAATCATCTCCAGTATTTCAAGAAAAAAAAAGCCAGAAAAATTAAGTTTGTCTTCCTTCTTCTTTTTATAGGGATCAGATCCTCTGGTGGGTGTGTGTGTGTGTGTGTGTGGGGGGGGGGGGGTCACTGATGTAACTATTTCCTCACAAATAGTGACATCATATACACACATATTAAACAACAGGCTATGTGATCATATGTCATCATAAATCTACAGGACCATCACACAAACATCACGATTGATGGGCCACAAAACGTGCTAAATATGTAAAAAGAAAAAAAAGTGACCACGTGAAGGAGGGCTCTGGTCTTGTCCCGTCCCTGATCTTTCGTCTCCTCTCATCATTTTCAACATTTCACTGCTGGCTTGTGAGAGCCCACTCTGATCAGACAAACAACCAACAACTGATATGATATCAACAAATGTTATCAAGAGCTGCCACATGATAATAAACTCATTACAAAGTTATGAATTAATGTATTTCATTTGACTTAAACATCCCCACTGACATATTCAAATATTACTTTACAGTACAGTAGAATCATGATGCATGTTAATATCAGCAGCATGTCTACAGTGTGTTTTCGTCGTCTTAACTCGAACATTTGCCAAAGTTACTGGAAAATGCTGATTGAAACAATATAAAATTGCCTTTTGGCCTCCAACATTATATTCAGCACAGTGTGAGCACACTGCTGACCTCACTCAGTGACTTCAAAACCACAGAACTTGAATAATATAATTTCCCAGCAACATGAATGGCTCTGATCCAGTTTCCAGCAACTAAAACTCACATCAGCCTCGTTACCATGTGAACACGGTAAACACAGCCTCATAACAACATGGCAAACTTCTTGTTTTGGTGAAGTTCTTACCTCAAGCTCTATTGGCGTTTCACTCATTCTTAGTATATGGATGTCTTGCTTTGTGTTTCTCCAGCTTGTTGCATCCTCTGTCTTTTACGTTTGATGTTTCTTGTGTGCACCTCCTCCTGCTGCCCCTCCAAACAGCTGTCATCTCAGCTCTCTATCTCTTTACATCACTCACTTCTCTTCTCATCTGACACTGATAAAAACAACTCTAAGCTACGTCTTACTCTCCACTCTCTCAAACCCAGATAATCAAGCAAAGACTATGGTTTCACTCAGGGACATTCATGGGGATGTTTTGTAGTTTGTGAACTCACAGGAAACTCTAAATGAAGATTCCAGCTTGTATTTTCACTTTTCCACCCGTCTGCAGGGTCGAAGGCTGGAGAACAAAAGGCTAGGACTGGTAAGTCAAGGCCGACACATTGATTTTGGTTACACATTGTTGCTTTGCATTGAATGAGGGCAAGCACTTCTTCCTGGAAAGTAAACACACTTAGACGTACATGCACACATGTCCAATGTCGTCATTATCAGTGCAACACATGGCTGGCAACAACTGATAGAGCGGTTTGGCGTCCTGGAGGTCATGTAACAGCGTAGCACATCATTAACACGTTTAATGGATGTCACATGGAAGCCAGCCAAAGAGAGAATATGGTTGCACAAATAAGCACAACAAACTCTTTAATACACTATTTCAATACTGATATATTTCATGTACCGTGTGAGTTCATAACTCTATAATTGTGCTGCTTAAAGATGAGAAAAACTTGTGGTATTTAGCATTTTATTTATTTAGTTGTTTATCTTTTAATACAGCCAGAGGAGTGAGGGGTGGGGCTAAATAATGTTTTTAAACATATACACATTCACACATATCAAACAGGAATTTATAAAAAAGTTATATGAAAAGACAAGGCATCTGCATGTAATACAATGGGACATAACATAACAACAAAACGCCAGATATATGCAACTGTGAAGGCATCATCGCATGTATAATATCACATGGTGAGGATAACGGCAGGGCCATGAAGGTGGAATAGTTGGTGCAAACAAAAGACATAATACTAGAGGAAATGCCGCCACCACCGCCACCACCGCCTACACAGTTATCATGCAATGCTGAGTCACTATTGCCATGTTTTGTTAGTCATTCTGGTGTTATACTGCACCAGGCTCAACGCAATTCTGAGGCTGCAAATCAGGCTCAATTCGAAAGGAACAATGGAATACAAGAGAGTGGAGAAGGCACATTGCCAGGTTAAAAATGAAAACAAATAATTGTAGGCATGTATCAATGAAATACAGTACAGTAACATAAGAATAAAATAGTATATAACCCCCATGAGCAGACTGAAGTACAAAAGATGAATAATGGAAAGAATAGTGGTATTTACTGTATCAACAGAATAGATCAAGACCAAAAAACGCAAAACGGGCTCAAACACAATAAAGGTGATTAAAAAAAAAAAAACACACATTAATGTCAAAACATTGAATCCCGTGTAATTGTTTTAGTATCTTGCAAAGGTTTTGGTCACTATGTTTTAACATCTCTTACCTAAAGCTCAAATCTACCACCTCTACTGATCTACTGTCCGGTTATTTTAGCACTGGTACACATATAACCTTAATACATAATAGAAAAAAAAGTCCTTAAATTATATTATTTAAAGCAAAAGATTCCAAGAAAATGCATATCAAAAACTACACTACTATGTTTCTAGATGGTGTTTACTAAAAATGTATCATGTGCAGGGGCTTTAGAGTCAAAGTGACGCTAAAAAGGGTATTTTATTTCACTATGAAACTGTGCAACAATCACATAATAGGTCCTGTTTTCAGCCATGCAGCTGATATGTTTAACTACACTGTTTTTAAATTATGAGATCCCTGGAATGGAATCTGTGCGTAGCAAATCTGTGCTAATCTGTTTGTTCATAATTTCTGCATCCAAAAAGCATGCATCTAAAAATACTTAACACTGTTCAATCAGCTCTAAACTATTTTTGAAAAGAAAATGGCAGATTTTTTTCTAATCTTGCCCTTATACAGTATGATCAGATAATGAAAAGCAACAAGACATAATTCAATACATGCCTGTAAATGATCAGTCACATCACAAAAAAAACCTAGAGCAACATTCACTGTTTTTATCTTTTTTGCAGTCAACGTTTAGCCCTAGATGACTTTAAAATGCTATCAGAGTAGATTGGCTGATATAAAGCAAAGGGAAGCATCATTAACCATGCTTGCAGGCACAGCAACAGCCAAAGTGGAAAGATATGCTCTATCAACAGCCAACCAGAGTGGTGAAATCTGTGCAATAGTCAAATGGGAGGTTCTTGATACTCCTCACCCTATGCTAACAACCTGTCTCAGCAACATCGGCATAGCTACAATGTTCACAGGGAAAGAGACCAGCCAGTTAAAGTCTTAAGATGGAAATATCTCAGTAAATGGTGCTACTAACAATGTTTAGGCGAGAGATAGAGAAAGGCAACTGTATATTTATCAGACTGCTCTTTTGACCAAACTGTTCTTGTGCAAGTTCTGCTGGAAATTTTAGAGTAAACATAGAATTGGCACAAAAAATACGCTCTAGCTCACAAAGAAGGCGAGATGGGAGATTAGAGACTTGGAGATTGGGAATAAAAGATGATGAGAGTCTATTTCAATGCAGTACATTACTTCTGCACTGAAGTGAACACAGACAAGGGAATACTACACTGTATCTGCATGCAAACATTTTCACTCAGCACATTCACATTCACACCTGCGCACATATACTGAGTAAAGCCCAAGGCAAAAACGGTAGCTGAGTGAATCCTGTGCTTTTGGATTTGGTTCATAGTTAAACAGAGTGATGGTGCTTCAGCCAATCACTGCGCAGCTCGCTTGGCTCGCTGGGTGTGGCACTTCATACACAGGATCCTACCATCCAATGGATAGCAGCCATTTTCATCGGCTTCTATGGAGAGAGGGCGAGTGCAGTCCTGCAGAACGAATCGATATATTTATGAACAGTCTTTTTAATACACTATGTGATGAACATTAAGTTAAAGGTTTTGTATAACAAAACATCTTACCTCACAACGGTAACACTTGAGGTGGAAGTTCTTGTCGAGAGCCACCACTCTGACTGTTTCCTCGCTGCCCGGGGCGGGAACAATGGGCTCGTTACAGCTCACACACAGAGGGGAGAAACGCCTGGAATACAGATGTGGAAAAGTGGCTGTTAGTTGATGGCCTTCAGTCAAATTTTCACACATTCACTTTCAGAGTCACTGAACACCTAAAGCAACATATTCTAATGTGTTCAACATATTCTGGGCCTAATCTGGGCCCTTAATCAACTTTGTCAAACCCCATTATTTCATCCACAGTTTAGCAAGCTGTGTTAATGTTTTTAATCAGCAGGAGATGGAGAAACAAGTTTCTGTTAGTGCAGACAAAGTGAGGAAGAAGAGGTGCTGTTGCTGCCCTTTTCCTCCACAGTAATGCTGATAGGTTAAATGAAAGGGAAGAGTGATAAAAATGATTTGTCCTTGAAACACATGCTTGGCCAGCTTATGCTTCCTTGTGCTGAGAAATTATGTAGATGAAAATCAAGAAAATTGCAGTTCAATTACCATAAACTATGGCAAACAGATTGCATTGCATAACGAACTAATTGCTTTGCATTAGAAATGAATAGAGATGTAATATTTCATCAGGCTAATAACTGAGTAATCAACAACCAGTAGCCACCTGTGGTAATCCTGGACACAGTAGGGGTTGTTGTTGTCATCAGTGATGAACGGCGCCCCCTCAAGTACGCAGGAGCAGGTGCTGCAGCGGAAACAGTGGGCATGGAAACACTGGCCCACCGCCTTCAGCACACGGTCTGTGATCCTCTCCCCACATCGGCAACACACTGCCAGGGAACTCTGAGGAAGAAAAGAAGGAACATAAGATGAGATAGAAATATGAAACAAGGTAATAACCTGGAAGCACACTGGGAGTTGGTATAGTAGCTGTGTGAATATTGTTTAGCACTTTCTAATCACTTTAAATATGGACTGAATACTTGGTGCTTACTTAGAATTATGTAGATTGAAACCTGTTTTGTTTATTTTCGTAGCTGAAGTGTAACAAGAAAAAAGATTATTGTTGCTTTCATTAATGGCTGTATACAAACATAATGAAACTGAAAGTTTGTAGCTACAATAAATACTAAAACAAACAGAATTATTTGGTCAAAGTCCCATAACTGTTTTATGTTCATGATAAAAGCAACACAAAAAATGATTTGGTTTTTTGCATGTGCAATAATTGTCATGTTGCTCGTGTCCTCACCATGTAGCAGTCCTCACACTGAGGTGAGCCATCCCTGTCGTAAAACTGCATGCCCTGCAGGGGGCGCTGACAGCTCATGCAACAGAAGCAGTTGGAGTGGAAGAGTTTATCCATGGCCCTCACTGCTGGTTGAGTACGGGACAGAGCCTCGCCACACTTCCCACAAACCTCTGAAACAGGAAGAAAGAGAAGCAGAGAGAAAGAAGGTTGAAAAGAGTAAGATTATTTACAAATGCATGCATCTTCCTTCATAGCTCAGCTTGTGCTGATTAAAAGACAATTACCCTGTATTAAAGTAAGCATTTTCCACAGATAATAAACTGATTATGTTATGGATTTGTCCAGTTGTACAAACTCTTTGCTGCAGCATCAGTTCTGTTCAGACATCATACAACAGATGTAGTTTAATGTCTGTTAAGATGATGCATTTGTAAGCAAACAGTGGATAAGGAGGAAAGATCATCACTGCAGAGATAAATAAAAGCCTATCACACTTAAACTGTAGAGTATGAAGAATAAATAGTGAATAAATCTTAAAGTCCATAATGCTTTGCATTTTGCAACCAGTCAGCAAACTGACAAGAAAATCATTTCTTTCTCTCTTTTGTGTATTGAACATTTCCAGTGTGGGATATTAAAATGTTATTGGCAGTACTCCATTTTTTTCCCTACATTAATTTCACCAAGAATATTACAGTCACCAATCAAAAAAGCTAAGCTATTACTCCCAACTCTCCCAACTTTTTTTTTTGCAAAAACTTGTGCAGGTTGTCCATGCAGGCAGTTACTTAATGACCGCAGTTAGAAGCCCTGACATCTATCATTAATCTACATTAGTACTTAGGTTCATGGTGCGAGATAGAAATGTGCTCAACAATTCTCTACTAACCATATGAACAATATAACGTATAGCTGTATGAGTGGTGGAGTGAGAAATGAATGTGTGTACCTGTAGGAGGGGAGGTGATGACAGGCGCGTGTGTGTCCATGTCTTTAATGAAGTCCTTGGTCATCCTCTCTAACTCCTCCACTTCCCTCATGTTCAGAGGAACGCCTCCACCTGGGATGAGAACTGGGCCAGGGGCTGAGGGCTGATCACACACACACACACACACACACACACACACACACACACACACACACACACACACACACACACACACACACACACACACACACACAACACACACACACACACACACACACACACACACACACACACACACACACACACACACACACACACACACACACACACACACACACACACAAAAAGCCATTAATACAGACCTATACATTATTTACATTGTTTCATACAGCATGCCTTATAGAGCATTTTGTTAGTTACGATTGAGCAGTTTACCTTAAAAACACTGTTAGTGCATGTCCATAAAGGCATAATTCTCATCTGTTGTTTTATTTATTTGTACTTCCTGGACCTTTCTATTGTTTATGCAATGCAAATATAGTCTCTTGGTAACCAAAATAAAGTTGGAACATACTGTTGATGCAGGGGGAGATTTTATTGGTTGAGAGGGTGGAGATGCCATCATCTTAGGTTGAGGAGGAGGCACAGCAGCTGGAGGCTTTTGGTTTGTGTTCACTTGACTGGCAAAGGGAGAACTCTTTATGTGATTAGACGCTGGGGAAGCAGCCATGTTGTTTGGTGCAGCAGGAGGTGCAGGCGGAGCTGAAGGAGGTGGAGGGAAAGAGCTGGTGGCAGAGGGAGGGGAAGGTTTTGGTGCTCCACTGATAGGGGCTGGGGTCTGGTTCAGATTCTGGTTCAGTTTTTGTGCCAGAGAGGCAGATGAAGTTCCCACTCTTCCTCCAAAACCAGACTTGGGCGCCACTGCTGGGGCCTTAGAAAATGGCTGAGCAGCAGAGTTTGGTGCAGAGTTGTGATTGGCTTGACGGTTCGTTCTGGCTTTGAGTTCCTCGGCCCAAGGTGCTGGAGGTGGGCGGTCTCCCATCTCAGGAGGTGGGAGGAAGGAGAGGGCTGGTTTGGGAGCAGTCGGGGGAGGAGCTGAAGGCTTGGGTGCTGGTGCTGAAGAATACTGGCTTGGTAACTGAGGATAAAACAACATTCGCAACAGTAAAATTAGCTTTTCACAGATTCATTTACCTCAAAACAAAGTACACAAAAAGACATGCCAAGTGTGAGGCTGTTCTGGACAAGTGTTGCATTTATTCAGTCACATAAAACTTCCATTTACCATAAACTAGAACTCCACGGAGGGATGTTCATATCTAGTGAATAACATGTCGTGCTGAAATGCTGCAAGCATTCACTTTTATTATATTGAATGAGGTACTTTGATTAAGGTAAACACTGGAAGTGCTCCACAGTTTCAGCTTATCAGAAGTGCTTCGTCTTGCTGACATTTATTTTGCGGTTTGGAGCCAACATTATTCTGCCCTGATCCAGTACCTCCCAGTTGGATAAAAACACTCTCCATTTATGGGCCTCTCACTGGGTCTCTGGCAACACACTCTGGCTTCATCACACTCGCATGCTCCCCACTCTGTTCTGTGTGCATCACCCTTTCTCTCTCTCTCTGTAGGTGTCTCTTCTCTCAGCGTGAATCACCAGCTACCTCACTTTTTGTTTTCTCTTTTGGTCCGGTGTGCTGTGTGTGCAGTTCACTTATCATTGAGCTTTCAACCTGAACTGATGAGGAAAGACTAACCTGGCATCTCTCCAAACTACCTCCACTGACCTACCTTGTTTTTTCACTTATCCTACCTCTGTCTGACTCATTCTCTTTCTCTACAGCAAGCCTCCTGTGAGTCAAAGTCTGCTGTCATTTTCCATCTCATGTGCTCTTTAGTTCTCCAGAGGACATACGCCTTTCTAACTGTGTCCTAATGCCATACATTTGTGATAGATTGTTCCCCATCCCTCTGTGCTTTGTACCTTAGGGTTAAAAGGTCCTCTTGTCTCCATCTCAGACAGCAAGTCGGTCAGAGAGTCAAGTTGTTGATCGAAGCTAGTCTGCTTCTCCATCAGTCTCTGGCAGAGGAAGGCCAAAGGAGAAAAGAGTCATGAAAAGTACATTTACATTAATAAAACAAAACAAAGATGTATGGATGAGTCAAGAATGGAAAGCTGGATGATGATGATGGGGAACTGTTACAGGCTGTATATACATATTAGCAAGATGTTATGTTTATTCATCTATGTTTGATTGAGACTCAAGAGTGTTTGATTCTTTTTATCGTTTCCAAATTGCAGAATGAAATATATCCAAACTGGTTCAAAAAATGTTTGTGCTTGCACAGTTACCTGGAACAGTGACTAAACAAACAAACTTGATGATGTGATTAATGATGACTATGAATAAATGAATGACATTTGAATTTTATTTCCCTGCTTGGATGAAAGAGAATGAATGTTTAATTATTCATTGGGTTTTTTGCTGAGAAGCATTTAAAAGCTCTTTGCCAGTTTAAACATGAGGTATGTTCCTGTCAAGATACTTTTTAATTCTGTACTTTTTTAAACTGGCTAAGAAAAATCAAATGCCTGGAAAACAATTGCAAGCGCAATTAATGGAGTCCTACAATAAACATATTTACAATAAACCTTTGATTGCATGTCTAAAAAACTGTTTCAGTGACATAAATGTGCAATGATCTTGCTAGAGGTGTGAAACTGGGCGATTTACCCCAGACTAATGCGAATATAATTTGTGGGAAAATCTCACAAAACCGTGTTCTTTTATATCTTTATATATCTTTAATATACAAGGGAGTGTTCCTGCCAATCCTCCACAGAGTCTCTTTAGTCCCATGACTATGTCTCCAGTGTCCTCGCTGGTTACCAAATTACACCTAAATGCAGTGACATGCAGTGCTAGGAAGAAACATGCAGACAGCCAAAGCAAATTTAGATACCATGGTGACTTACCTGTGGGTTCCCAACAGCACTGGCGATACTGGTACCGGATGCAGGGAGAGGTGGGGGGGGTGGGGGAGGAGGGGGAGAGGGGCAGGTGGGTGGACAGGCACTCTCTTCAGGGGGAGCTGGGAGGGGCAGGTCATCTGCCACTGGAGGTGGAGCAGGGAAGGCGGGAGGGGGGGCGTCAGAGGCAGAGGGTGTGGTATGGCATTCAGGTGGGGGTGCTGGCAAATCATCATCCAGTGGAGGAGGAGGAGGAGGGGGCGGGAAGTCTGACAAAAATGAGGAGGGTTGATTGGTTAAAAGGTGTGACAAATGGATGTCTTTACTCTCAGCTTTTACTTATAACCATCAAGTAGGGACGGGAATCAAGAACCTGTTTCAGTTAAGAGCCGGTTCGAAATTCAAAATCCAAATTTAAATCTCTTCCTTTTATTGATGCCAGTGTGCTTTTATGACAGTTTCATATTGCAAGACAATGACATCAAACTCATCTGTCTACCCTTGCAACAAGAAGGCGTTGTGGCAAGTCGTTTCAAGTAAGGCTGGAAACACCAGCTATATCCTGAAACATACACAGCATGGTCTCAAATTCCAGGGATGCCATGTATTTGACAACCGATTAGTGCCATTAGTGCCACGCAGGCAGGTTTAGCAGATTTTTTTTTTGACTGAGAAAATCTAAGCGAAAGCAGTTAAACAGTGGAGATTTTACAAACTTGAGTCATAATTACGCCTTTTTCCTACTCTGTTTCTACACTGTGCTCAGACTCAGAGAAAATAAAACTGTTCTGTTGAGGCTGAAAACCTGTGTAGACTTACTTTTTTTCCTCACACAGAATATTGATTAGGATAAATATTGATTAATGGAATCGATAAAGATTTGGACTGATAAGCAGAATCAATAATGGGATCGGTATCAATAAAATCCATCCCTACTGCCAATCATCTACCAAATATACTGAATACTTTAACAACATCATGCGTTCATAGCAAAAAAAAAAAAGAAAATACAAAAGAAAATACAAAAAAACTGTGAGGAAGTTTTGGCCAGTTTGAGACATATTTGATGAGCTTTAGCTGTTCCTCTGATGGCCCCTTAAATTCAAATGTCTCGTGAGAACATGAGTCAAAGGGCGAAGCTGTGTCCTGCCTGGAAAATGTGGGTTTTTGTCCCTGCACTAAAAAGGTACCCAGTGGAGTTTTCATATAAACAAAGAAAAGTTATGTTTACATTCAGTGTTTCTTACTGAAATACATCTAACAAACACATCAACAGCATTTACTTCCTTATAAAACGTTTGGAAAGAGGATTTTAAATCTGAGATCTTAAATCCTGCAGTTTATATTCCTGTTTGCTTGTTTGCAATCTTCTTCACAGCATGCCTGTCTCTGCAATCAAGTGATGATCCGAACAGTGTGAAAATAGCAGCTTGAATGTGAATATTTGTGTCTGTGCATGTGTTCCCTCATGCATGTGCACAGTATAAAACAGAGACCCACTGAACAAGATGAGGTCAAACCTAGTATATAGCTGGACTCCGACATAGGCCATTTGCATGCTGCCAATTGTCAGCCGGTTTCAGCTCTTTCTATCTTCAGCTTTATCTGTTTGCTTCTGTCCTAATCTCTGTGCTCATGGATACAGTATTTTAATAGAGCAGAATTTCCAATAAAGCTGTTCTCATTTACATGTTTTTCCGTTTCTGTTGTCAGAAAACCGAACACGTATGAAATAGGGACTGAAACACTGCTGCTGCTCTGCACTGCAAAAATCCTGATCACCATACACACAAGTTAAATACAACAGCGGTGCTGTGACCTTGGCTATATTTACTTGTTAAATGATTACTCAGGGAGAACACTAAAAGTTATCGTCAGAGAGGTGTGCCTGTTGAGGGAATGCCCAACCTTGCACTTGCAGGGCAACACTGGCGACTCTCTTCTAGCTGACGTTTGTCCAAAAAAGTCACTAGATTTGATGACCGGTGGTTTATTGAAAAAAGAAGTCGCTAAAGGAGTCCGAAAAGTTGGTTGATCTAGCGACAACACTGGCAACACTGCTTGTTCGCTCCAATTAATTTTCAAAGCGCAACATCCAATGAGGAATCTCCAACACTCAGCCAGCTGAAAACTCCACGGGGTGCCTTTAATACCTTGAGGTTGTGTCTATGAATTAGATCAGCTCAGACAACTAGTAGTACAATTATTCACAGCTTTAAAAGTAAAACCACAGTACCACACAACTAATGTGGTTTTTCATATACTCAACTGTGAAGCTCAGCATGCTCTAGCATAAGAAGCAGCAGGAGGTGGGATAGGGAAGGGCTGCTCACTGAGTGGATATAACTCAAGATAAATGGTTCACAAAATAGCTTAAAAAATGCAAATACCATCACAGAGTGAAGGGGGTGGTGGAGGCAGATCTCCCACTCGTCCAATCACCCCTGTGCCTATTGGTGTTGGAGATGGAGCTGAGGGAGGTGTCTGGCTTTTGGGTCGTGGCGGTGCCACCGAGGCAAACTTCTTTGGCTGGTTGTAGAAGGACGGGGTGGTGACTTTGAAGTTCAGAGAGGATGTCACCATGAATGGCTTGCCGTTGTTGGAGTCCTCCATTTTGTGTATTTATCTGAGGACAAACACAAGAAACGTTATGGACAACAGTTAGAAACCACACAGGACAATATAAATTCTTAAATGAGAGGTTGTCTCATTACAAAGGTATGAAACACGTTGCAGTGAAGCTCAAACAACTGCAGAGTCCTACTCTTACACCCCACATGAAACCAACATTAATCAGCTGACTAAAGTCAAAGGCTTTGCATTCTTTGGCAGCGTATACATGTCGGGTCTTTTGCTGGAGAATTAGTGGTGATGACACATCAACAAAACATTTGGCCTGTCACAATTCCAAACTACACACTAATTATAACCAGGTTTTGAGTTTGTAGTGCCTCCACACTGAAAAAGCAGCAAAATTATCTACACTCAAAGATGTGAGTATTCATGCAGACTAAATTTTGGATGGTGTTGATGAATATCTGTTCGCCAGTGCATTGCAAAATGGAAACAGAAGAGCTACACACTGTTAAATCTAAAACAAATTGTGGATGGTGGTGAGGCGGCTGCGGAAACAACTCAGAAAATAACAAATAAGAGTAATAAATCTTGGGGAGAACTTTTTTCTTTCACTCTGTTAAGTTTCCAGCTTTAAAAGTTGCACTGTAATTCAATCTGTGCATATTGTTTAGCATTTCCTACTGGTACAAAACATTAACTTCTGCTATATTAACTGCCAAAACAGTATACTATCCAGATTGGTACCTATTGTACACTTTATAACTGAGGCACAGCTGTCTTGACCCCTGAAGTCTTAGCAAAACTAATTAAATGGGGTTTATTGTGGCTCACAGTGTCTTTTTTGACTATTTCTGGATTTAGTGAAATAACAGCAAAAAAGAAAACAACTGCTGGGCATTCTGCAAATCCAGTGTTACTGAATCCCTTTATACACAAAAGCCTGGGCAAATAGTCTATAGTACAATGACAGAAAAGTATGTGAAGATTTCCTCGGGCCATGTATAGAGAGCCAACACAGTATGCATAACTGCACTCCCAAATGCCACAGACAATTTACAATATTTAACTCATGGCTGTTTACAGTGACTAAAAACTAATTGATACCAAGGTTTGTAAAAGAAAGACTGGTTTGAAGCAGTAAAGGTCAACTATCATAACATTTTCATGTGAGGTGCGTCAGAAAGAGGGTGAGCTCAAATATTTACCTCGCACATGCTGGTGGCTAAACAAATGTTGATACTACTTCAGTGTCTCTAGAGAGATTCTTCACAAAGTCTGGACACATTTCCCTGAAGGCCAACTAGACCCCGAACATGACCTTTAGTCAAAAGCACCGTTGTTCTTACTGAGCCCGCAGCCCAAACCCAAACCCACATCTGTACTCATATACTTCGACTCTGATGCTCTGAAATAGTTGCTCAATGATAAAAATGATTAAACCTGTGGCAACGATTAACACAGCAATGTTTGGACTGTTTAAAAAGCCTTTAATGGGCTGTAAAACATAAACGTCATGCAGCCACAACATTTAACCTGTAACAGAATGAGTTGCAGGTGGCAGGAATTAGACAAACTGGAGATAACATTGGTGTCAGTGAACCAGTGAACGATTATTATGTATGTCTTTGTTGTGTGGCATTCATCCTCTACACCCTGATGAAGGTTACACAGTGTACCTTATTCAATGAACCCTTTTCTCATCTATAATTCAAGAGTACTTCAATAAAACCATTAATTGTGTTTGCTCTACTAAAGCTTTACTGGGCTTAAAAGATGGGTCTGCAGCTAGAGAGACAAACAGTTAAAGTTGTGTTTTGATACAGCTTACTTAACAACACCACAAGCTTTCTTAGCTTTAATATCTCTGCCACAGCATAGGGGTTGATGTGTGCAGTCTTCCCCGTTCATCTTTGTCTTTTAAAGTTGTTACACTGACATATCCCCTGTTCTCATAATGCTGGGTAGTTGTCAAATAGACCCCTCCAAAAGGCCACAGAAAACTATGATTGTACCAATTTAGATATAACTGAGTTAGCATTAGGAAAACAACCTTCCATAAAGAGATCAAGTCAAACATACCCTTGAAAATTATTATGTACATGGGGCCCAGCTCCGAGTAAAAGCTAAACCAAGCAGGAAAAGTTTGAACGTTTCATCGTCATCGCTGCTCTTTGTTGGGACACACAGGCAACGATTCAAGTTCTGACAAGACAAAAACCCCTTCAGCTCCTGAAAGTACCTCTGATGCTCATGACATCACTAGCTGCTCTGATGAGAATGCAGCACTTCTGCTTTTTGAGTCAGCTTCCTTCAATGCAAGTTAAACTATTTTACCCGTATATGTCCAAGCCAAGGCCATTATGAGGTGTCAGCTGTTGCATTGTGTCATGACACAGTCTAAGCTGTCCCATTATGATGCATAAATGGCTACATGTTACTTTAACACAGGCACACAATTGAGCCTTTGTTAGAGTACTAATTATGCATTTTATTCAATAGCTCTATATGTGCATGTACAGTATGTATGTAATGCTATGTATGTTTTGCCATGTAATTAGGTAAGACAATGTATTCTTCATTGGTTTTACACAAATACTAGTTAAAATTGGTTGTTTTGTTGCAGGTCTCAACCTTACTAGACAAAGTTTGACTAAAATAATTCCTGATGATACATTTGACTACAACAGCAAGATTGCTCATATTCATCAGAACAGCTATGCCACAAGACACAACTAGCTTCAACCATGTGTCATTACACAAGGCAGTGGAAAAACAACCTAATGACACAAGTTTCACACTCTGTCGCGCTCAGAAAATTGCTGACTGAATCAATACAAGAGGATGGTGAGGCTCTTAGTGGAGATGCAAACTGTCTTGCTTTTGGTCTAAATTTTGCCACGCTGATAATCTGCAGCAATGGAGAAATAAAAGTTAAAAAAAAGGAAGAGAGAAAAGAGAGGTGTTTTTGAGTCTTTTGGAAAATAGCTGGCTACTTATTAACCCAGCCTGCTTCATGCTGAACGAAGTGGACTCTTAATGCAAAAACAGATTGACTGGTCTTGGCCTGAAATGAGGTTCGCACATCTGAATATCAACAAAGTACTCCAAACGTAACACATGGATCTATAATGGCTTTCTAAAAGGAGTGCTTGACAAGGGTGAGTGCAGACTGTGATTTAGTCTTTTCATTACAGCACTTCAGCTACCTTCTTTCTAAGAGATAATATGCAATAGTCCTCTCAATTATTCATGATAACTTGTGGTCAGGTTCCATCTGTTCCTTGATACAGTCCTGAGGGATTTAATACGGTGAGATCAGCTACAGACTCAGCCCCAACCGTCCCACTTCACATCTAGAATCTTGAAACCTGATGCTTGAGACGAGAGAGACCCTCAGCTAAGGAACGCATTTGGCACTACAACTCAATGACATCATGTTTTTAGCTTTTTTGGTTACACTCCAATCAGCCCCCTTTCGCTACATTTCCTCTTTGTCATTTTTTGCTTCCATAATGAGGACCTGTACTTGTCTTAAATTCTGGCTTACTCTCATTATATGATGTATAGACTTGTGCTCTGTGGCTGACCACAATCATTTTTGTCTCTTTCATTCTTGCGCGTTCCCCAACTTCTCATTGATCTCACACCCACCACTTGAACTGAATGACATCACTTGAGGCTGCATTTAATCATTTCTACTTTGCAGCTAGGATGGAGGATGACACTGTGTAGCCTTTACAGGGCCCCAACATATATCACATACTGTAAGCTGTAGCTTTTGAACTTTCTATAAACTCCACATGGCTTTTACAGGCTAGAAAATTGGTCCTCAACCCTGGTTTTGGCACCACAACCCAGTTGGTTTTCATTGCATCTTATCAGGGGCTGATTTACACATGGGATAGAGGGAGAAACTAATAAGTCTAACTTCCTTGTAGGATATAAAAAGTAGCAGGGTAGTGGCACTCAATGACATGGTTGGAGAATCACTTCCCTAAAAAAACTGTGAGGCTTCTTCAGGACATGAAAACAGGGACTGACTTGAGACTCTGCATTTGAAGTCCCACATGTACTATTAAACATCTCAAACAAACAAAAGTAAAACTAAGCTCTTCTGTGGCACACCTTCTATTATCTTTTGTGTTTTATCTCAGTGTTGATTGATTTACATGAAGGCACAGACTGTGTTGTTGAAGTTTACCACACTTTTAAATAAACTGTTTCACTCAGCAGTGGTTCTTTGTTTTGTGATTATAGAGGAACAAAATTTGATTTATATACTCTACTACTGCAGTTTGAAAGGTCATATGGGGAAATGTTGTAGCATGCTGCCCAACTGAATCAAAGTCTTCTTTGTCCTTTTTTACCAAAAACCAACACTTACATATATGCAGGTAGAGCAAGTTCATTCAGCAATCGTTTCTTTATAGTATTGCCATGCAACACAAAGATTCAGTAAAGACATTTTGGAATGTCCCTTTTTGAAAACGACTCTGGTAAAGATCCCAAATATTTAAGCTCACAATTGCATTGCCTGCTATATAGCTATGCTCGGAAGTACAAATAATAATAAAAACAATAAGAAAACAAAAGAACACAAATGTTTTTCCATATAAGCATGTTCCTTATCTCTTAACCTAATAAGAAACTGAATTTCTTCCAGTAATTCCTTCCATGTCTGGTCAGTCCTTATATCAGTGACTAGTGTGTTGTTTGTGAAACTCTCTATTGTTCTGATGTTAATAGCATACACAGTTTCTGGGAAAGCGTGTCTAGGCCGGGGGTCACTAATGCGGGTACAAACATCCCTTTTGAGGCCAATCTTACAGGTCACTGGACATGCATTCAGCACCAGTGTTATGCTCCCTCTCAGACTGCAGTTAGATGAATGATTGGACATGCAGCAATTCAAAAGTAGTAATAACATCAGCCAATGGGCTCTGTGTCAAACTCAAGACAGTGAGAACCAAAATCAACGAGCTAGACATGCAGTGATTTGAGGCAAAGGGATACCCTAAAATAGCTTGTGTGTCTTGACTCATGGAGGCTACAATTAAAGGAGGATTCCTCGTTACACCAGTCAGAAAGGGTAGCATACAGCCATTCATAGATCATCTTCATTCACAGATTTTCATTTGCCACACCACTTCAATGAGGCGTCAGTGACCACAGCCCCAGTCTGTTCAAACAGATGCACCACACAAACCTCAGACTAGAGCCTTCTCAATATAGGTTTTTCTTAAACACAGCTGATTGTGGCTCCCCTCCTATCTAGCTGATGAAAAGGCAAATCAGTGAGGGTAGGCACAGCTATATGGCTAACACTGATAATCACAGGATTTCCACATCCTCAGAGTTGTAGTAATTATATGCTTAAATTGCCTTAATTCTCATGTATAATACTATCATCCTTTATTATTCCAGTTTTGACTTTTATTCTGGTTTTGATCATATTCAGGATACAGCTTTTACATGGAACATGAGAAACGTGGTGATTCATGGTTATTCATCCCTGTATACATGGTCATTGCACCATCCAAGTTTTTGATCATCTGTCTGCCATTGTGTCTTGATTTCTCACCATCTCAGCCAACAAAGAATGTTCAGAAACCTGAATGTTATGAACGATTAATTTCATTATTAATTAATCAGACGACTACTTCCTGGTTTTGTGGAGCAATGGTTTGTCTAAAGATGTCAGAAAAGGGTGGGAAATGCCTAAAGCTCATAGTGATATCTACAAATGTGTTGTTTTGTAAAATCAACAGTCCAAAACCCAAATATCTTCGATTCACTTAGATACAAGACAAAGAAAAACCAGAAGATATGATTACATACAATTTATCAGTTATCAAAATAGTTAGCGATAGATTTTCAATCAATTAACTAAGCAATTTATTGACTAATCTCTGCAGCTCTATAGTTTACACGCCAGTGTCCTGGTTTTTATCGGAGTACCTTAGGTAGCTTATCCAGGTTTCCCACAGGACAGGACCGTATTTTAGGTTTCTAGAAGCGAGATAAAACAAACATGCGCAGCGAATAAGCAAAAATCCAATAACCAGGATACTAGTGCGCATGTAAACGGTGAATTTAAGAAGACGATTGAAAGAGCCATACTTACAGGCCTCAACGAGGGCACAACAGAACAGAAAACCGAACAACTAATAACAGATTTCTATTTCCTTGGCAGTATGAAGAAGTTACACATACTGTAGCTCGCTGCTCCACCCACCTTAGCACCCCATTGATTAGATAGGGTTAGCCAGTGTTAGCCAGCGCTTTGACAGCTGACACCAATGGGTGAATGGTCACAACCACGGCCAATGAAGACAGACAGCTAAGGTTAATTAACCCTTCATCACTCTTTAGCAGGTTTCTAGACCATTTCTAGCTAAAGCTACCCAGAAAAGCTAACGTTGCTTAATCAGTTGAACGTGGTTTATGCTAATATTAACCATTAGCCTCCAGAACGTATTCAACGTTTGGATAACGTTAGCTTAATTTAGTTCAGATTGAATCATGTTCGGTCAGAAATTACACCCACTAACAGCTGAATGACAACTGCCACTCACCTTAAAAGCCTAACCAGCCACCATGTGTGTGAGAAACGTTATCGTTACCACTCGGGCTTATCATCAATCACACCAACGGTTACGTTAGCTAAAGTCGGATCACTCGCACACACCCCTAAAACCTCGGTCAGCAGCTAGGTGTCGGTAGCAAAATAACTTAACGCCGCCCCACTTTTCTTACCTCATACGGCCTCTCTTAACCGTGCTGTCATCAAGTTTAATGTTTGTTACTCGCTGCTCATAAAAGCCTACAGCTGCTAGCTAGCAAGCTTAGTCAACTTTTACGCTGGACTTCCTCTTAGCGCTTCCGCGTAGCTCAACCCTTGTCATCGGTATCCATCAGCTGGTGTAGCTACCTCCAGTACTTTGATGGAGATTTATTCACATCCACTTCTGAGTTAAAACTCAGCCAGGGAGACAGCAGAACACCGCCCACTAATAGGTATCTTTCAACCAGACTGTACAATAGTTTTTACATGTCATATAAAGCGCTACACGAGCTGCCATGTGACAGATTCACAAAGGTGACGTTCCCAGATGTGTTAACTACAGCTCTCATTGAGTAATCAGGAAATATGTGCAATGATGATTCTTGCATTGACAAAAGACTTTACCTTATTAGGTAACCTGAAGCAGTCTAACCCCCCCCCCCCCCACCCCCCGTCCCCCCAAAAATTGGGAAATATGCCATTACCTCATGT
This sequence comes from Seriola aureovittata, assembly GCF_021018895.1. Classification (NCBI taxonomy): domain Eukaryota; kingdom Metazoa; phylum Chordata; class Actinopteri; order Carangiformes; family Carangidae; genus Seriola; species Seriola aureovittata. The sequence goes on from NC_079370.1 coordinate 11,153,760, forward strand.
TATACTGGTGAAATCACTTACCCTGTTAATGCAGCTGCAGTGTGGAGCTCCCTTTACTTCCCCACTATTCCTTTTGTTCTTCTCTTTCTCTAGGTCCAAGCTGAGTAAGAGTTGTCTGCAGTGGTAACTTCTCTTTCTCTCTTCCCCTCTCCAGCAGCTATTAGACCCTCCCCCTGTGCTTTTCGGTCTGGAAAAGGAATGACACCATCCTTCCAAACAAGTTCTTTCTTGTTTGACTCTGGCTCAGGACTTGTGTATTACTATGTAAACAGCACCTCTCTCTTTCTCTCTCTCTCTCTTTCTCTCTCTTTGTGATTGTGTGATTGTGTGATTGTGTGTGTGTGTGTGTGTGTGTGTGTGTGTGTGTGTGTGTGTGTGTGTGTGTGTGTTCATAAACTGTCCAGTCAGACCTCAGACCCCTCCTCTTTCTCCTCCTCCTTCTCTCTTTTCTCTCTGGATTCTTGCAGCATTCTTCATTCAGTGACATCAACCCTGTTGCCTCTCCTTGTAAGGTCAGACTGAGGGAGTGAGGGAGCCAGAGGGAGGGAGAGATAATGGGGCTAGAGGCCTGATTAGATACAGACTAAAAGTGGTCGGAGGTTTAAACACAAGGAGGTACAGTGGCTGAAGAAAGTATGCTCAAACTGAGCTGGCCTCTGGAAAACGTTGACTGTTTGTGCTTTTATTTACTTTGAGAAAAAAAAATTAAAGACTTTTTTGTGTAAGACATTTTCACTTGCCTCAACAAGAAAGCTGAGGATCAGATTGTAAAGGCATTATTCTGTCTGTTGCCAAGTGGGCTACCACGTCGTTATTTACTTTGCACAAAGGCAGTAAGAATGCAAGGAGTTACACTGCTTCTCTGTACACGTGATTACACATTTAATGGCTCTCTCTCTCTGTTGTTCATCCTGACAATAAGGATGTGATTGCCCTCAATCTGGCATGAAATGACACCTCCCATCCTGCACACCAGCCACCTCTATCATATAACAGCCTTTTATGCCTCTCACACACACAACCACACACACACACACACACACACTTTGCCTCTCATTTTATCATGCAACAAATCTTTCATGTGTATCATTGAGTCCTTTTGACATAAATTTAAACATCACATTTATTATCATAGTTTCAGTTTTAAACACTTTAAAAAGCAACTTCAAGTGTTACTTTTGCACTTTAAAACTTTATTCCATGCTTAGAGCTGAAATTATCAGAAGAATAATCAATCAACAGAAAAATTATCTGCAAAAATACCGAACCATTGGTGGTTTCAGGTTCTCAGTTGTGAGAATTTTAAGCGTTTCGAATACCTTTAGGTTTTGGAGTATTGTTCTGACAAAACAAATAATTTCATGACATCACTTTGGGCTTTAGGAAATTCTGACATTAATTTTTCACTTAGTGAAAATAACTCTTTTTATTTTTGCTTTACTTCTAGATAAATAAGGGAAAAATTTTCAGTTATCTCAGCCCACTGGCAAATGTTTTGTCTTTGTTGAAAGCTAAATGTGAGACTAGATAAGTTGTCAAAGTAGATATATATATATCTACTATATATATATATATTCAGGTTGTAAAACCAAAGGTACAGTGTCGGTTGAGTTTTATTACATGCATACGTCTGTTGTAGCGGTTGTGTAACCTTTTGTTGCCTGATTCATGTGTGTGAACTACAGGGAGTGGTCATTGAGGTCTTTGATAGCCTATTGTCCCACAAGGAATGTTTCCAGGCTCTCCCCACTTCCACTGGGACAAAAAATGTGTTGAATTTCCACTCAGAGCTTTCCACAGAAACCCTGGTGCTGTGCTGAGAAAAAAAAGTGCACCCCATCCTGTCTGCGGGTGACACACACATGTGAGAAGAGGTCCGTGTTTGTGTGTCATTCCAAATTCCAGCCGATCCCATGAACTTGCTTTCTGTTTAACCAGTGAGAAGAAAAAAGGAAGCTGAAGTGACATATGTGTACCGCTCTTTTGCCCTCGTTCATCCAGCTGCAAACACTGGGTGGTACCATGGTGACTGAAGTTTGGAAAGTTTGGATCAGGCAGGGAGAAGGCAGCTCTAGGGTCCAGTCAGTCTGAAGGTAAGGTAAAAAAAAAAAAAAAAACCAGGAGGCCGTCAGAATCAGAGCCAGACAGCCTGGAATGCAGCCAAACCTTGGAATGAACAGTTCCTCTCCCCCTCCCTCTCCAAAGTGCCATATTTCTCTTTCCCTCTCTCCCTGTCTTTCATGCTGCATTTTTTTCACCACTTTTCTCTCTCAATCCTTCCATTCCTCAGTCTGCCCTTCATTCTCTGCACTTTTATTTCCCTTCACATCTTTCTTTCCTCTCCCCCCTCTTCACCTCCCACTGCTGATGTGAGTCAGTACCTGCTCATAATACCTCTGTGAGAGTTAATATCCTAATTGTGGATCATTTACGATTCATAGTCTGTCTCTCTCTCTCTCTCTCTCTCTCTCTGAGAGGCCATTTCAATATAAATGAATGTTTTTAATTGCTCACACCCTAGCAAATGCATTTAAATGCTGTAGACAGTGTAAAGCAATTTTGTTGTGCTCTATCTGAGCAGTGACAAATTAAAACTTTTAATTGCTTTCCTCTTTTGATATAATATGGTGTAGGCACAAGTTTTCAGATTTGAATAAAATACACCAAACAAATAAACCCACTCAGGTCTAGGCGCTTCCCACCCACCCCACCCATCCCAAACACACGACAAGACACTGCAAAGTTAGACAAAGATTGTTATGTTGATATTCTTTTTGATATAACCAACACACAATTTTTGTTACCCTATGCTTCTACTCCACTATGAGGCAACTATTATACTTTTTACTCCAATATATTTATCTAATTACTCTAGCTACTTGTTGCTTTGCAGATTTGATTATAATACAAAATACACTATAATGAACAAATAAATTCTGATGTATTATTATAGGTTAAGATAAGACTATTGATTCCCAGGGGGGAATTCACAAGCTACCCGGCAGTGTATAAAGTAGCCCCACCTTTACCAGCAGCAATATTAAAGTGATGTACATATTAATGCATAAATGATTATAATCCAAATATCATGTAGGCTCAGTTCCAAGTTTATTAGACACAGCTAGCTTAAACGCATGCAGTCAAATACAACTGCTCTGCAATAAATCATACCTTCATGAAGGGGAACTAAAGTATACTGTTCAGTTTTTGTTTCAGAGAGGTGTTGATTTTACTTTATGATCATTCTGGAGACTCTAGTTTGTGGTGCTTTTGAATTGTGTTGTGTAATACTTATGTTTCTGTTATTTTCCCCCCCTATTTATATCAGTGAGCTAAATAGGTTTGGATTTATGTAGCATCTGGGCTGTGAGATAAAGCTGATGAAGGATGTTATGATGTATGTGCACAAATCTTCTCCCTTATGATATAAACATAAAGTGTAGCCTGTGGTGGAGGTGCAAGGTAGATAGCCTTGCAGAAATAAAAAACCATCAGGAAGAAATTCCAGGCATACTTGAGACATGATGAGAATCTGCATACTCGTGACAAGACATGGTCTCTTCACTCAGCACCCAGAGGAAAAATGTTTCTGCTGCCAAACTGGCTTCCATTCAAAGCCAGCGTGAGACTGCAGTACCCCAGTTCCCCCAGCAGGCGTCAGACTGATACACATTACAGTGCCACACACAGCCAGACTAAAATGCCCTAAAGGGAAGAAGATTCCCCCAGAATCTCTGATGGCAGGGAAAACCACTTCAACAAGAGACTGATACGCTTGTTGAAGAGAACGGACGCACCAGAAACAAGCTGAACACAGAAGCATCACTGAGGATAAACGGTGAGGCCGTGGTGACGGTCTAGACGAGGAGGGCGAGAGAGAGAATGTAGGGTAATTGCAGGAGAGAAGGAAAGAGAATTGTAAATAATAGAGGAGAGTGGGGAACTCCTCGTACGCAAGGTTTTTGCCTTATGAAAGAACTCTCGTGTATAAACAAACACAGAAGTCATGAGTGCCAGAGAGACCCCCATAGCATCCACACACTACACCCCCACCCCCCAAAAAAATATGTGCTGAGGAATTCAAGTTAGAAATTGTAGCCCAGAGCATCTACTAATAATACAAATGAACTCCATCTCCCACTGGCTAAAACAAACCTAATCACATAAGCATGACCACTAGAGATCACCTTATCAGAGACTGCTTCTATTCACAACATTTATATCTCCCCCTTGTCCCCACCCACCTCCTGCGCCCTCTCCCTCCTCAAAACAAACCACACAGTTTTCCCTCATGTCTTTCTTTTCCTCCTTCATCATTTTCTCTCATCTTCTCTTGCCTCCATCCACTCCTCCCTCACTCCTCCTTCCCCACTTACATATTTTCTTTCCCTCTGCATATGTGAAAACCAATGCAGGCTGGCTGTCCCATACAACCCCCTCCTTTTCTCCTCAAGACACACAAGCACTCACGCACACATTTACTCTAAGTAACTTGGTGGCTCCTTGAGGGCAGATGCGTAACATGTGGTTCCAATTAACACATATAGTAACAAAGGCTGGCAGCAGCTGGATTCAGCAGGGCAGAGAGTAAAGGCTACATGGTTACCTATATAGAAAACACTGGACTGTGACAAAATAGAGACATTGGGAAAATGGTATATTTATAATGGCAGTGACTTTGGAAACAGGCATTTTCTATTCATCAGCGCAGAACGTCTTTAATGTGCCTGAACAAGACAGTATTAAAGCTGTTATTCATTATCCTTGAGGTGCATCCGACATAACAGCCAGGAGCTGATAGACAGATAGTGACAGGTACATGAAAGTCACTGATTACAGGAATAAGATGTGTGTGTGTGTGTGTGTGTGTGTGTGTGTCCAAGATAGTATTGAGCAGTCGCTGTTGCATTTAAATTCAGTGCAGCATCATCACCCCAGATAAGAAAACAAGAGATGTGCTAACAGGAACATGGTAGAAGTCGTCTGTGTCATGTGTTGCAAAGCGGTTTCGTGTCATGGTGCATGCTTTGTTAGCATTGATGTGAACGTGTGTGTGTGTGTGTGTGTGAGTGTCTGTGTGTGCGTGTGTGTGTGTGTGTGTAAGAGTTAGAAAGGAGCGGACAAAGACAGTGAGAGGCAGTCATCTTTGTGAATGGCCCATGTATCATGAGTGAGATTAGTGTCAAGAATTTCTTCCCTCTGTGGTTGACCTTGTCTTGCATTGATGGCCCTTATCATAGATCACCACGTTGTCACAGGTATATTCATTATGAAGCATGTGAGTGTGTGTGATAGGGCTGATGCTGACAATTATTTTCATTATTAATTGATCTGAAGATTACATGCCCAATTCATCGATCGATCATTTGATCCACAAAACATCAGAAAACTGTGCAAAATGCCGGTCATGATTTTCTAAAACTCAAGGTGAAATCATAAAACTGTCTTGTTTTGTGCAACCAACCGTCCAAAACCAAATGATATTCAGTTTATTGTAATGTTAATTTCCCGTTGATCGGCTGATTACAGCTCCAGTGTGTGAATATGTTTATGTTTGAATAATCTGACCTAGTTTGTGCACAGGCTTAAATACGTCCCACCTTTGATAAAGAAGAAAATGAGACCCAAGCATGAATATTATTGACACTGAAAAGCTGGTTAAAGCAGCACAGATACACCAAGAGTAACTAGGGATTCCAGCAAAACACCTTGACTTCCTGTTGTACTGTGAAAAAAGAGAGACTTACTGAAGCATTATAAAGAAGTCCACACAGTGGCTGACATAGTGATGGGCAGATGGGGGGGGGGGGGGGGGGGGGGGCAGAGATGGAGACATGGGCCGTAGACATTAGACTCAGTTTGCTTCAGCAGCAATCACACACATCAACAGGGAGCAGTGTTTTTGTTTTGTTTTTAAACAGGCTCAGGGCATGTGAGTGAAGCTGACCCCTACAACAACATATAGCCTCATCTTCTCTGCCCCAGTGGGAAACCAACCGAGAACTAACACACATCTATATATAAACCCACAATGCAGGGATATGCTGGATTATGTATGATTTGTTATGTCTGGCAAGTCACAGATCCACTGTAAACCCTTTATTGCTACACACATTTCACATCCATGGCTATTTATCTCCCTTTTTTTTGTTGCATCTATTCAATTTCTAAACCAAGTGACTAAATTGTTTGTCTTTTTATTTTTTCTCCAGCTATTCTGGAGTGCTAATTTTTTTTAATTTCACACCGTGTCATCTCCTCACCTCTCCCGCACATGACTCAACTGTTCTTTGCTTTCCCTCCCATCACTCTCCCCCATCTGCCCATGTCTTTTTCTTTGTGTCCTTCCATCTGTCCTGCTCGCTTTCTTTCTTTTTTCTTCGCTGTGTGTAAAGTCAACAGAACATGAGTGACCACACATGTACCCTTTTCCAAACATACTCTCTGTGTCCAGACTGCACTTGCATCATTTACAGGGCAAACACTTCCAGAAACAGCACACTATAAATTTGTAATCAGCAAAGAGAGGGGCAGGGGGCTGCCCAGAGTGAGGAGTGATATTGGTAAGAAAAAGACAGAGGTAGGATGAAAAGAGAAAAAATAAGAGAGCAAGTGTTGATTTAAACCTGTGAGTGAGACAGGTGCATTGATAGGGTGGAGAGTTTGGGTGTGGTGATGTTAAGAGATATAGATAGAAGTCAAATGAGAGAACTGGATAGGAGAGATGATGATAAAAGAGCCACTCCTCTTATTTTTTCTCCAGGGAAGAATGGAGTGTGGTGGGGAAAGAGGCGAAACCAAAGAGAGGGGGGTAGAGGAAGATCTAAAGGTCTGATACACAGCGAACAGAAAGGCGCAGAGATGTCTGAGGGGTGGATCAATAGAGAGACGACAGAGAAAGAGGTGGAGACTCAGCAGCGGCTTGACTCTGAAGGAAAACCCTCTGCTGTTTTTTCTCTCTCTCTCTAAATTGTCTAGTATTGGTGTATGTGCGTGCAAATTTTTTTGAGCGATCAGTGTGAGAGAGGGATGGCTGGAAGGAGGGAGGAGGTGGAGGGTGATTGAGAGGGAGATGAAGAGGGGAGAGGCGCGAGGAAACCGCTGCAGTGTATTGTTAGGCTGAGCGCACACAGGAGAGGGAGACAGAGAGAGAATCCCCCATTTTAGCTCAACAATATTACAGCAGTGCAGAGATATCTTCAACAATGGCAGACTGGTACTCTCAGCACTGTGCTATTGATCTGCTAGTGTCAACAAAATAAACACAATGTCAATCTAATTGTTCTTTTAACCTCTCATTAGATTATTGCCTGTGGTTGTTTTGCTCTTTCTGGTTTAAATGTTCCAATCATATTCTCAGTGTCAGTCTCAGTAACTCAGATTGTTCAAGTAGATGTGATAATTGCCACAAATTAAATTGGATATTATAAATCTAATGCTACAGGTAAGATATTAATAATATTAATACAAATTCCCCCCCCCAAAAAAAGACATATGTGTTTTAAATTAATGCCTCACGTCTTTATTTAGTCGTAATCTATTTCCCTCAGGCATGCTGACTTACTAACCGGATCGCTTCTAAGACACTGCACCGGAGAGAGAGAGAGCAGGAGGGAGAGAGAGAGAGAGAGAGGGAGGGAGAGCAAGTGATCGAGCAAGCGCAGCGAGAGAGGGAGAGAGAAAAAGAGAGAGCACAGGAGAGCAAGAAAAAGAAGCCAAAGCCGAGAGAACGAGAGAGTCGCAGGAGGAAGAGGGAGAATGCACGGTGTCTGGGTAACACTTCCACGCTTGTATCCAGGGCCTTTGTGAATACACCATGGGATGCATCGGCTCCAGGAGACTGAGTAAGCTCCCGCTTCTCTTCCCTTTGCTCATTGCGGGCTAGAGAGAGGGGGGTGAGGGGGTGGGTTGGGGTAGTGGGGTGAGGTGAGGAGGAGGACGGGGGTCCTGCAGGAGCGAGGGTTTGTGTAGAGACTAGGGACAGGCTTTATATATGTGTTTGTGTATGTGTGTGTGTTTGTGAGCCTGTATATGCAGGCTGTGGATATATGGTCACAAAAGCTGTCTACACTGTACAGGCAAGATGTCAGAGGCGATATGTGTTAAAATGTGCTACTGAGTGTGTGGTTGAATACCCCACCTCCCTCCTCCCCTCCCTCCTCCCATCCCTTGATTTATGATGCTGTTTGGCAGTATGTATATGTGTGTGAGTGGGAGGTAGAGAGGGATGGAGAGGAGGGAGAGAGAGGCGGGAGATGGAAACGCTGTGATAGTGCTTATTTATAGGGCGGCATGGCTTGGAGAAAGAGGAAAAAGGGAAAGGGGATAATGCCATTGTCAGGGGCGATTTCCCAGTTTGTTATTATTTGCATGAATAATAGGGATAGAGGGGGATAAAGAAACAAGCAGCAGAGGAAGAATTTCAGTGCAGGCAGGCGGGCAGGGAGGAGGGGAGATGGACGGATGGCGATGGAGAGAGGGGAGAGGGAGGGGCAAATACGTGCAAGCCAGGGTGTGTGGGCTTGATGGGAGTTTGCAGGTGAGGACCCTCCTGAATAAACCCATAAATGACATGTTAAGTAAACCAACACCATGAATGCTGCTAAGTGGGGAGAGGCTGGGAGGAGAGGGGTTGTACAAATGATTATCTTAGGTAAACAATCAATTTCTGATTGAATATGATTGAAAAATGCAGTGCACATTCAAGTCCTGCATGACTTAGTATGTAGCATGAATCACGCTCAAGGTAAAAATAAACACAGACTTCATTTGGTGTTAAATATTAATGAGCCACTTAGCACATGAGGCTCTTAAACATATTTATGGCAAAGCATCAGTCTGAACACATATTCAGTGTCACTCTGAGGAAAACATCATCTTTACAGAGGTCATGAATGTGAAAGCCAGGTTACAGACAGGATCTCAACTGTGCTTCTGCATGTAAATACAAATGTAAATCCTTGATGGAAAAAGATTTTAAAAAATATCTTAAATACACAAGTGCAGAGGAAGAAGAGTACTACGTGACACAGTTAGGAAGGCAGGTGTGAACTGAATACAGCAGAAGCAGCAGCCCTGGCTCTCCAGATTACAGTATTTGACACATGGCAGAGCAGGAGAAGAGGTTGGGATCCTTCTGTCAACACTCAGGTCAAGACAGGAGACCCCACACACCTGACAACTCCAGCTGCTGGAAGTAATGTGGTTGAAGTAGATACAAGGCTTTGAAAAGGTGCCTCATTAGTCTGATTGTGAGCCACCTGAATACTGATGTTGATTTTTTATACATGTGATCACAGAAGCTGAAGAATCTGATAAGGCAGCTGTGCTAATAGCAGTTACATTTTCTAACCAGCAGATAAGGGATGAAGAGGTGTGATAAAGGTGAATATGCACATCCAAAGTACACTGTATGATGTGAGAATATTTCACTTCATTTTGCAAATGTTATCCTAAGCTGTGAGCACTGTAATCTAACATGAACGTGTAAACAAACAGTGCTTAAGAGGAAGTAAGCTCACTCGTTTTCAAGCAGCTCGTGCGCCTGAGTCTGTGATTCTCTTGTAAGCAACAGAACCAGCAGCAGCACTGCCGGTGTAGAGGCGTGGTTGTGTTTATCCTGGGTGAGAATGGCTCTAGTGTGTGCTATTGATCGGCCTTCTCAACTGCAGTCCACGCTGCCAAGCAGAGATCAACAGGAGGAACAGCAGGCGGCAAGACGGGATCTGTCTCTGCACGGGAGTAGCCCTGATGTATCTGTCTGCCCTCTGGTAACACTATCTCTCCCAGCTCCATCATATCTGGGAGTGTGCTCCGTGGTCAGGCTCTTATATCCGTTTATACCTGCACACTATAGTATGTTATCTATTCCTGGCAAAAATCATTGCTCTAGGCAGGTTGACATGCCACATACTGCATGGTGTCCTGCAGGAAACTCTACATTTGGATGGCATGAGTAATATGACACCAAAGAAACTAGTGTAATATTTTCAGTAGAAGCAATATTTATAGAAAACTTTATTATCTCGTTAGGACAGCGCATTACCCATCATTAATAACACTGATATGACTTATTAGAGGTCTGGAGGTTTAGATTTATTTAAAGCAGGATCCTGACAAATGTTGCAGACACATCCAAGATGTTAATTCACACCCAGTAGTAAACTGAAGGCTGACATAAATGCCAAGGTTGGAGTTAGTTCACTTTTACCTTCAGTGGTGCAGAGTGCATTTTCTTTGAAAGAGTTGAAAACTACTCTGCTTGCAGCCAGTGTGGTGTACATTCCTGGTTATTTTGGGTTATGCTTTACACTGATGGAATAGGAAAGTTATTGACCCCAACCCTTTTTCCTGTAACGTCTGGTTTAGCCCCTCACCACTGCTGGTAGTGTGTCAGGTGAAGCCAGACAGTGATATACAGGAGATGAGACGTTTGCATCCATCACCCCTTTCAGAGAGCGAAGGCCTTGAGATGCAGTTGATGGGAGGTGCACAGAACAAACAACAATATTTTTTCTCTGTGAATCAGCTTGTGTGTAGTTCATAACTTCTTGCTTCATTGAGAGCAGATTCCTACAGCCGCCAGACACAGTGTTAGTTAGACTGTCACAATGTTGATCACATTTCTAGATGTAGTGTCGATAATGGTATTACCCATAATTGTGCTACAAGCTACACACATCAGAAGCATTTTCTATATCCAGTTACCAGGCCACACTATACCTGAGAGTGCTGGAAACATTAATCACTCTGTAATTTAGGGCATTGTGTGCAATGTGAATACGACTGCTACGGCTCAGGTTGCAGCGGTGAAATTATAGATGTGAATGTGGGACATTATGACAACTCACAACTGTTTGTTCAGCCTGTAAGCAGACTCGTCATCTCTTTTCACTTCATGTAACTTAGCTTTTGTAAGATGCCACTGCTGACACACAATTTGCTGATTCAATAAGCAGCGTTAGACAATCAAAATTTGCCAATTTTAGACTTTTATTTAGGCAAAGTTAGTAGCCATTTGTATTGGTATTGCAGTTTGGTAGTATAGAGTGATTCTAAATAATACTGAGCCCTTGTTGTGTCTGTTTTTTGTGTATGTGCCTCTATGTGTACATTTGTGTTTATTTGTCCACCTGTGAACGACCTCCAGTTTGCATCTGCCTCTCATATGATCGCGCTTTTGCTGCTATATTTATGTGCATGTAGGCCCATGTGTGGGCGTCCCATCACTCCTTTTCCGCTCCTGCATTACTGAGAGGGATTCCCTGCCATTAAATTAAAAATCCCAACACCCCCGCTGCACCATGCCTTTACTCACATTCAGTCAACAACTGATACCATGTCCCGGAATTGCCACTTCTCAGTCTGCCTGTAAACTGGCAAATCTGGCAGACTGTGGTGGAGGGTGATTGATTGGCTCCTGTGCAGGTTGGAAAAGCCTTGTGCACATGAACACATTCAAGGTGAATGACTCAGTGATGTAGTATCTCAGAGATAGGGTGGGACCTTACGACCCTTACCTGCGTGAGCGTGTGTCAGGATGTGTGCACATACTCATACAGCCAAGGACTCCAGTGTAGGGTATTGTATAGCATAGGGTCTTCACCTACAGATGTATATGTTTGAGTGCCTCTGTGTCACATTCTCTAATGTGTGCTATTACGGTTTGCCTGGATCATTATGGGCAGAGAATGGATTAAAATGTATATGCTTGTGTATGTGTGCATGTCCTTGTGCATATCATTTTCAGCTTGTACGTGTATGTGGCAGATCAGAAATAAGAGGCCTGTGTGTGGGCACAGGATGGCAGGCATTTCTGTAAACAGTGTGACTCAGCCACAGAGTGACTTATGAAACTGAAACATAATGCTGTGAAAGAGAGAATTTCACCTCTACAACTTGATCTCCATGTGTGCATGTGTGTGCATGTGTTGGTATGTGGGAGTCTGTGTATTTATGGGCATTTGTGGATGTACTCAGCATAAGCGTGCGACCAGCACTGATTGTTTCAGTGTTATCTGCATCTACTAACAACTTCAGTGCTGATAAAGAAAAGGGCCATGTTCTCAAAGACGGGAAGTCTCCTTTGAATATCAAAGAGCGAGAAAACAAAGATTTCCTGCATACAAAGTGCTATCTGCCGCACACTTAACTGGTTGATTTCCTCCGCCTCTGCAGGCTTTCTTCACTTCATTTTAACAGAGAGAAAGGACAACAGGATAACCGCATTTTTTTTCCATTTCAGGTCTAAATGTTCATTATATATTTAGCAGGCCATTAGGATGTTTGTGGGAGTGATCAGGTTTATGATGCTGGGCTGCTGCAGCCTGTGCGGAGATGCTACATTCTGTATGTTTTTAGTTACCTCAGTCAGTCCGGCGGTGAATGCTGTAACCTATTTACCCAGTATCTGCACAGGATGGCAGCCACATTCATGCCTGAGCAGATGAATGAGGCATGTCAGGCCTGCAACTGACAGGGGCATGTAGACTGGGAATGCCATTTCACCAAGTTATTGGCAGCAACTCATCAAGTGCACATGAGACCTGCTGCATGTGTGTGGATTATGTCCTGAAACACACTTAAATCCATTTCCTTTACCAAACTCTGCCTACCATCTGGGCTCTGGTCCTCAGCTGTGTTCTTGTTGAACTTTGGAGCCCAGTCACCCAGCATCTGCTCATATCGTTGTAAGAGAGCTGCCATCCAAGCCGCTACCCCATCGTGGCAACCAGCTTCACTGCAGCTGTCACGGTAAACAAGCACCAAGCCCCCTGGTTCCTTGCCGTTATTGCTGCAGGGCAACGGGAGTAAAAAAGACAGATGATGCTCAAATGCTTCCCACTTCAGCGGGAGCCGTCAAGCCACTCCAGTCAGAGCTGGACTTGACAGTGCAGCCGCTGCAGATCTTTGGTTGTTCGTTACGCATAGCTGCGCTGCTCCCTCTTTTTCCTCCTCCATCTCCCTGCCCTCCCTCAATCCCTCCCTCCTTCCTCGCTCCTTCTCCTCAGCTGAGCTAAGCCTGGCTCCCCTATGACCGCAGGGGGGTATCCAGCGCCGTACCGATGTGTGTGTGTGTGTGTGTGTGTGTGTGTGTGTGTGTGTATGTGTGTGTGTGTGTGTGTGTGCGCGCGGGGGAGGAGGGAGATCGCCAGGGGAAGAAAAGCTGGCTCAGAGCTCTGGTCATGTGCTCTGTTGTTGTTGCTGTTTCCTCAAGTAGGGATCCTGCCTGTCTTCTCAGGAGCAGAATTACGCATTTGCTTACTGTGCTGCTGAGAGCCCAAGAGCATCACCTACCAGAGTGCAGAAATACTGTGTGCCATGGTTTAAGAAACCACTGAGTTGCTGGGTAATGACTACTGACCCATCATCTATACAGCTATTCTGAGAGCTATGAACAACTCTGACTAATCACAGCATGATATAGACATCAAAGCTTTGATGTAATCTCATAAGAGGCCCTCACACAGTAAATAATATACATACAGCCACAAAGGTACACAATCTGTACTTTATGTTTCTGGCCCATTGTTGTGTGAAGGCTGGAGGGCTTCCCAATGGTAGTGTGTAGTGCTGCAGTCCAGAGAACTGTTGAGCCATATTGTGATTCATGTGGGGAGAGAGAGTGACTGCTAATCTACTAATTGGCCAAACGAGGCTGAGAGATGGCGAGAGCAGAGACTGACAAAGTGAGAGAAAGGGAGAGAAACCGAGGAAGAGAGGTACAGACATTGTGTATGTGTCTCTACTCATTATTCTGTATGTTGCTGGAGGCCTGATGTATGTGGGTGTGCATATATGTTCATGTATATGTTTGTGTTCGCAGGGCAGATTTTTTAACCCACATGAAGAAGAAATCTGGGACACTCTCTCCCGCCCGGGCAGAAAATGAGACATTTCTCTGTCTAACTGATTTCAGCCAATAAGTAACCATCTCATACCCGCACTCCACAGTGCCAAAAATCGAACACGCTTGACTGTTCTTTCGGAGGTCACACAGAGTTCATTTCTAATAGTGCTGCTTGAATAGAAATATGTTTCTCCCATCTGAAAATGGCAAACCCTGATGCAAAGTAGTGTCTTTACTTCTACAGTTGGGGGCGTCCATCAGCTGATCCAAACCCCTTTCTTTTACTGGAATGCCTCATTCACACTCACACAGGTTCGCACAGTTTCTCACAGTGTCATAGAAAAACGGTGGATTAGCATCGGAGCAGCGAGTACTAACAGCTGCTGTTAGTGCCCTTGAACACTTTTAAAGCACTTAGAGTGTCAACACAATAATTGGCTGTGTACACAACATTTATTGCAATATTTTTGCCTTTGAATGGTGTATTTCACTTTCAAAGATAACATTATATTTCAAAAACAGCTTCACTTCAGTTTCAAAGGAAGAAATATTTTCAATCTAAACAATGTTACATTTTAATGTCAGGTCCTTAACATAAATAAGCAAAGACATGTTTGTCTCACCATTTTACAAAGGTTGACCACTGAAACACTGATAAAAAGAATATCAGGGTGATGGACCATAATGCAAAAAAAGAAATGCACTTATTTTGTATAAGAAAGATCTTGTTACATGTAAAACTGGAGCGAAGTTTGGTTGATATCAGATTCATTTTACCAGTTTCAGTTCACTTGGAAATATGTCCGACAAATATTTAATATTAATGTGGGCACTCCAGTCATTCCAGCAGCAGTATTGCACACCCATAAAATTGTGTGACATAAAAAAATGATACCCTGACTTTTTGACCCAAGTACAGGTCGAGCTCCAAAAGAAAATCAATAGCATCTTTCAACTAGATCCTACTTTATTATTCTGGTGAATGGACATGTCTTCTGACAGTTTTGTATTAGAGGTTTTCCCTGTAATACCAGCAGAGCTACAGAGGACATTGTACATCTGGTTTTTCAGGCTGTGTAGCACTCCCCTTGACTAAGAAAATGGCATTGACACATAAAATCAGTGGAGTGTCACTTTAAAGTAAGTTTACCCAGGTAATGTAAAAACCAAACAGCTGTTTATACATACAGTAACTTCATGTACCTTCTGTGGTGATGTGGAGATGTATAGGAAAACTTATAGAAGAAATACACAAAGCGAGTGGAGTGAAACTGGATCAAACAAAACGTGAAATAATACACGTAATAGGAAAAATTCATTAAAGACCACAAACTGATGATAAAGAAAGATGTAACACTGTTCTACTCACTGGTCTTATGAACAGCGCCTAGTTTCATTAACTTACTTTTAATGACAATACTATCTGTGCAATATGTCTACTGTGTAAATAGACTATAACGTTATGTGTGGTCTCACTTTTACTGCCCCTTTAACCCTCTTTAGCTTTCACCGAAACTATGATAATTCACATTAAACCGTCTTCAAGTCATAAAAATAAAATGATTTATTAAACCAAAATTAGGTCTGAATAAGAAAATTTAAAATATATATATCAATGACTGCATGATTATAATATGGTTGTGGCCTAAGCACGTTGTATAGGAAAATCTCAGTAAAAGCAAACAAATACAGTCAGATTGTTCACCCTCTCCCCTCTATTGGAAGGTATAGATTCAAACTGAAGTTAACACTGTTATTCAACACAAAACCATGAGTTGAAGCACATAAAACACTCTTTGCTTTAATTACTCTGTTACTACTTTAATTACTCTTAACTCCTTTACCTTTACTCTTTTAGTAATTCTAAGATACCTTTAACTACACATTGAACCTCAAAACATTCAAACCATGAAACAACACATTCAATAATTGTGGGCCCACACTATATAAAAAGAAATGACAAAATGCGAGGAGTGAATTAAATTAAACCTCCCGATGCAAGCCTGCAGGTGGCTGGTGTGCGTTGGGCCACGTTAAAGATGGCGGCCGATGACTATGTCCGCGCTTTTTGACAGGGTTACTCACCCCAGTCCAGTCTACCTCTATCCTGTAAGAAACCGGGCGGTATGCTCCTGTCACCAGTCCTTGGCCGTGGCCGTGGATGGTCTCTCCTCCCTCGTAGCCAGAGGTGCAGCTGGGTTTTACCTGGTCACCCAGTGCACGATCTGGTCTCCTCTGGCTCGTCGTCGGGATGATGATATCCACCGAGGTGCTAGCGAGGGTTAGCACTCGAGCTAGCCTAGCGTGCTCGTGACTCAGACGAAACACACTTATTTCAACACGCTAAAAACGAGGTAGTTAATCAAAATGTCACTGACTTTAACTCACTGAGCTTCGTTATGTCCATACAACACTCTGTGACGCGCAATGACAACGATAACACCTTGTTAGCCTTTCTTCTCCGCTGTGTTGCCGAGCAGTGACGAGGCAGCGACATCTGATCAACTGCTCTCACACACCTTTGCGTCCCACCGCTTGCTGTTCTCCCGCCCCCTGACCAATCAGTAACCAAGGGACTTGACGTTGCTTTATAAATGACCGTGAGAATAAAAGAAACAGGTTAGGTTTTCTCACTCTCTTCACCACGTGAAGACGACTGTACGTTGTAATTGACACTACTCCCCATGTAAATGGTTACTCACATTTAAACACTTTATAACATATTATAGGATATTATGTAACTATACAAATGGAAAACAAAAGACAATATCCTAGGGTTTATGAACAAAATCACCCAGGGGGTTACAATGACAATCTTTGCCAAAGAAGAAACTGAAATTAGGACATCTGAGGTGTGAATACTGTATTAACTGTACAAATGAAGCAAGATGGCCCTGATTTGTAGTTGGCACAACCTTCCCGTGCGCAAGCAAAGAGGGTCAATTTCTGGAATGAAGTCTGTCCCTCGTCTCCTGCCCTTGCAATGAGCTGATGCGACTGGATGGAGTTCAGAGGGAAGGGTAATATTTGAGAGCCCAACAGAGACAGAGTTGAGCTGATGTTTCTGAATCACTGGGTCAGTGGGTCAGAGACATCACTGGACATCCAGAGAGCCATCAACTCTCTGTGTTTCTCAGAGCTCCAGAGAAATTGCTCACGATTGCCAAATGCAGCTGTGGAAAACGTGATTGGCTCAGCAACACACTCACTTACACACACACACACACACACACACACACACACACACACACACACACACACACACACACATATATACAGACACACAGAGTGCTGATACAGAAGTGAGCCCCTCAGAGACTTGCACACATAGAGCACAGACCCTCTGATACAGAGAGCAGGCACCTAGAGACTAAAGCTGTGTTTAAACTCCATTACCAGTACAGTCTTTCTAATTAAACCAATGTTTTAATTAGGATTTGGACAGCCAGGGAAGAGGAGGGATAATAACATTCATTTATCCAACAGAGAACATGTATTTCAGATGACTGGATGGATGGTTTTGTATATGATCATCCACTTACTTTGAATAGGCCGTTATTAAACATTGTGCAGGTGTCATTTACATGTAGAGGAAGAAAGGAGAAAAAGACTAAACAGCGATTAGACTCCATCAATGGAGAAAGCTTAGACTCATGTCATTATGGAAACTCTCAGTTGAATCTCCTAGACATCCTGGAGGTCATGGTGATGATGGAGGAGTGGTGAGTTGTAAAATAGAGAGACTGTCTGACTGCTGTAAAAATTACCTTATAGGTCATTTGTGCAAGCAGCTTATTATGGCCCATGGTTATGTTTTGTTGTTAAGCGGCAGACAGCATCAGTCATTCCAGCAAAAGCCCCAAAATGACATTTACATTCAATTGTCACATCATAAAAACAACAGCGATTTTTAACAGTTTATCTCTGGCATCTCCTGCTGCCATACGGGCACTATTTCAGGAAATGCTCCGATGTGTCGCATATACGACAAACGACGTATATGCACCTGTTGAGAATAGTTAGTGTTAAAGACAAAATGACAGAATTTCAGTCATATTTAAAGAACGGCATTCAAGGACTGATGTGCTCAAGTAATGTGGCCAGAAACATCATTAATCAGATGTAGTGATTTCACAGATGTGAATAATGAACAAATCAGAACACAATAATAAGTGTATTGCACTTTGTTGAAAGTAATCTCCCTTCTGTTCCTGTGTAGTTTAATGAATTGTTACATTGTGTTTTTTTTTTTGTTTGTTTTTTTAATTATATGCAATTTTAGGAAAACCTCTAATGAATTTTAATACATTTGGGGTTACCTGCTAGATTTCATGGAAAAACTAATTTGCTGTGTTTATTGTTGTTCATATATTTATCTTAATAAGAAATATTTTGGGTATTTGCTGTTCTTTTTTGGGGAGAGTGTTAAACACTGTTAAAAATAAAAGGGAAAAAAGAAGAGGGAATGTAGGGATTTTGACACTCTGGGAAAAGACATGTCACAGAGAGGATTAGAACAGGGAGACACAACAGAAATTCACTCAGAGGAATAAAGGCTGTTCAGAAAAGGAAGCTTTTATCTAGCTTCCTTTCTGAACAGCCTTCATGGATGTTAGGAGTGGTAGATTAGTGGCAGCAAGGCTCCTTGTCTGATTTGATTGAAGATTTGAGTTAAATAGAAAGAGTAAAAATTGACATTTCTTCTCTCTTTCTCTCTCTCTCTCTCTCTGTTTGTCTTCCTCTCTCCCTTCCTTTACCCTGCTCTCAGCGGCAGATGGCGTGCCAGTCCAGAAGGATGGGGAGCAGGTAAGTCCTCAGCGATGCCTCTGGCTCACCACTCTTGTTGACTTCCTCTGACAGTGGACAGTTGCCGCTCCACCTGAGGAACCAACATGGCCGCTGATTGAAAAGCAGTTACGCAGGAAGCTACACGATGAGCTAATGCTTTTAGAAGCAGCTCACCCCACTAGCTCTCTGTAACTCAACGTGCTTATGCTAGTAGATTAGTAGAGTAGCACACATCATGTCAATGTCAGTCGCTTACCTTCCGCTACACTACCCCAAGCCATGATGGGGTGGTGTTGCTGGAAGACTGAACAATTGCTGGTTTGGTTGGCTCATTGCTGTTGCTATTACGTCTGTTGCTTGATGTTCATGGACCGTGCTGGTTCAAAGCAAAACAACAGAGGCATCACTCCCTCTTTCTCCAACTTCTTACACACCATTATATATCCTCCTCTCCTCTCCTCTCCTCTCCTTCTCCTCTCCTGCTGCTATACTGATCCCATGCTCTAAAACTGATCCCTCTGAGACAGGACACAGGAGAGGGAACCATTTTGGACTAAAACGTAGAGAACTCAACTTTTCCACCAAATGCACTGTGGACTGATTCAATCATTTATTTATGCATTGTGCCCTAGAATGCCCTCCGGTCCTACGGAGAGGAAAAAAGAAAACAGCAACACACACACATCAGTACTGTCAGGGCTATCGGGAGGAACATAAGAAAAGCTGCTTGAGGGGGCCCAGCGCTACCAGTCAAGTGTGTAAAATTTCTCATCACACCCACTCCTGTGGAGGGAGAGGAAGAAAACAAGAGAGAGAGAGAGAGATGAGCGAAGAGGCAGAGAGGGAGGAAGTGGGAGCAAAGAATAGAATTACTTGAAAAAGAAGGAGTGAAAAAAAAGAACGGAAGGAGGCTGATATTGATTAAGCTGAGTTATCTGTATACATGCAGCATGTAGCTGATCGAGATAGTGAACACTGCTCCGGTAGTCTCTTTCCCTCATTATGTCATTCAGCATTAAATTACCTACTCTTTACATTTTACAGTCTGTTGACGGGTGGAATGAAGTATTAAACACAATTAAGTGCTAATGTATTTACACTTAATGCTCCTTCGTACTTCTTATAATTCAGAGAAAAATATTTCACTTTTTACTCTGCTACATTTATTTGAGAACATTAGTTACTCTTCAAATTGAGATTTTACCAAAAAGGTAAAAATTCAGCATAAAAATATGGTTCATTAGAGATCAAATTACAGAACAATATATAAAGTATTTAAAATGAGCTCTGCGGCAGCTACAGTTTTAAAATGCTGCCTACACGTTAAGGCACTGGTAACAATACAAAAATTACATAATAAATATAATAATATAACATCATGAGTACTTTTGCTTTTAATACTTGAAGTACATTTTCCTGATAATACTCAAATTTTGAATGCAGGACTTTCGCTTGAAGCAAAGTATATTTTACATTGTGGTACCTACTTAAGGGAATGGTCTGAGATTTTTGGAAATGCTCTTATTTGCTGAGTTTGATGAGAAGATCGACACAACTCTCATGTCTATATATGGTAATATGAAGGTACAACCACCAGCTGGTTAGCTTCACTTAGCATAAAGATTGGATACGTGGAAACAGCGAGCCACCGACCAGCACCTCTGAAACTCAGTAACTATCATGGTGTTTCTTCTTTATTCTGCACAAAAACGGTGGAAAAAAGTTTAAAAACCTCATGTTGTTGTTTTTTATGGGGTTTATATGCCAAAGTCCAGACTATTTCGGGGTCGGACGCAGAAACTGTCTGTCTGCTGGTTGCTGGCAAACTAATAGTGATGATAAGACTCCAGTAAGAAGGCTTTTGTATGGATTGAACAAATGAGATGTATATATAATGTGCTAGCAAATGGGTTTTCTTTGCTTTGGACAGAGCTAAGCTATCTGTTTCCCCTTGTTTCCAGTCTTTATGCTAAAATAAGATAAGCTAAGCTAACCAGCTGCTAGTTGTGGCTTCATATGAACCGTACCGACATGAGAGTGGCAACTTGCAAATGAGCACAAAATGTCAAACTGAGCACATGTTCCACCTCTGTAGTTTACATTGCAGAGATTCAAATATATGGAGATATGGGCGCCTTTGAGACAGAGTTTAAACTAATTTGAGTGAAGAAAATATAGTTTGAGAGAAACGATATAATAAATGTTGGGGGCGAGTGTTATATTTCCATCAATGTTTATTCACTCATTTATTTTTGCTCAGCCTCATCCGTCTGTTTGTATGGACAGGAAGGTGAAAACATTTCAGCACAGACACTAACCCAACAATGTCCCCGGTCTAGTTACTGTCAGTCCAGCTGATAGAGAGAAGTGTGTGTGGCAGAGGCTGCTGCTTATCTGCTCTGTCCCCAGCATCTGCCTTCACACACACACACACACACGCAGACAGACATACACATAAACACACACACTGCCCACAGTCCCTTGTTTGTCTGTTGCATCAGATACTGTTCAACACAGCGCTGACATCTCTCTCTCTCTCTCTCTGTCTCTCTCTCTGTCTCTCTCACACACACACACACACACACACACACGCACACACGCACACACGCGATTTTTCCGCTGGCTTTCAGTGTTTTTGGCAGCACATGTAACCAGAGAAGACGAGTCATTCATCTGTAGCATATTCACTCTGCTATACATAACTAAGCAAATATAAACTGATCCCTGTTTAATCCCCTCCCTTCTCCCTGTCATTCTGGTCCTTGACTCTTGCTTTTCCTCGTTCCTGGAAAATCCTGTGTATCTGTCTCTTGTTTTTTTTCCCCCCCTCTCCTTTCTCTTTATTTCTTTATCTTCCTCTGCATGTCCAACATGCAACCCCCCAACCCCTCCACCCCCCCATCCCCCGGCCCCTCCTCTCTTTGTCCTATCCCATCTCCCCTTCCATGCATGTCAATGTTCTCTGTCCTGTCACTCTCTTACTCTCTCCCCATCCCTCTCTCCTCCTACTTCTCTCCCTTAGCATGGACGTTCAGAATTTTCATGGGAAGGAATCAATGTAAGTGTTGTGACACCATTCCTTCATCTACCACTTTTCTCTCTCTTTCTGTTTGTTTCTTTCACCTGGTTTGATTTAACTCACCCTTTAGCGATCAGCTCTCTCTTTCCCTTCACAACCTCCCTCCACCTTGGCTTTACACTCGATCTCTTTCGGTTTTATCGTAGTGGTGCACGGTAGTGAGCACAATAAGAATCACTTATTGGGACAGAATTTTAAAACGAACACAGTAAGTTGGACTCAGGATTTGGGTAATGCAGATTTCTATCTTTTGTAATAACTCAACATCTCCATCACTTCTCCTCTCCACTCACCCCTCTTTAACACGCACCGTCTCGATGTCTTCGTGTGCTCTGTCACACCTGCCATACTATCCTTTTCTCCACACTTTTTCCCCTCCTCCATTCCTTTCTCTTCTCTTCCCCTAGCTGTCTATGGAAGACACCACATCAATTCTGCCGAGGCTCAAGAGGAACTCAAATGCCTATGGCATCGGGGCACTGGCTAAGTCTTCACTGTCAGGTGTGTCAGGTGTGTGTCTGTGCTGTAACTGGTAAACTGACCCCATGTTGGCTCCGTCCTCGGTGGGCGCTAGAGTCAGCATGGTACCCGAAACGGGTTCCCCTGAATCACTTCCTCTTCACACTGCGATAACACTTGTCAATGGCTCCTCTTGAGTCATTGATGGAATTAATTCAGCCTGAATAACACAACACAACACACACAGTGCATCATCATACAGCTTGTTTCTCTAAGAAAAGGTGAGTGGTGAGCGGGAAGTGTAGTTTCTTTACATGTTAAGTGGTTGTGAAAATTGTGGTGTAATGAACAAGTATTACTATGGATGTTTTGAACTGTGTAAAGTGCTGTGTTAAACAGAATTAAGTACAGTGTAGTGTTTCCTTTTAGTGCAGTGTCTTTGGTTTAATCCAGCTGTTTTGTGCAGTGCAGTTTATTTGAGTGCAGTGAAATGTATTGCAGTGCAGTGTAATGAAGTGCAGTTGGTGCACTGTGTGGTGTGGTAGTGATTTGTCCTATAATTTATTCCTATAATTTATTCATAAATCTCATCTCCATGCACCACCATCAGAGAGAATCAAAGAACCAGGGATTTACAGTATGTGTCATCATATGTTGATCACATGAAATATGGAGCGCAGCCATTATGCAGAGACATCAGCTGGTATTTGCTTGGTAGAAGGAAATGAATGTCTTCTTTAAAAAGAAAAAAGTATGAACTGCAGTGATTGCATGAGTTAAGTTCTCAGACAGACGGCGAGGAGAAAGAGCAGTTTTCTGCTTACCCAGCTCAGATTAACAGAGGTGTGAAAGCTATCATGTCAACACGGCAACCTCTCATTACTCATGCCACACAGCCACCTAACCCCAATTAACCTACCCCATCCCATGATGCACCTTTGTCAGACAAGACACATCCATTGCACCCACTCCTCCATGTAGTGTGAACAGTCGGGGGCTTAGTGTCATTAAACATGTGAATGCCACCTCCACAATCCTTGTCATTTAGCTAATCCATGTTCATGAAGACCCTCATTAAAAAAACAGGCTTTTTTATAGTAGGATTCGACTGATAATGTTTTTTATTTATACAGATTTGTCTTTATTTGAGGCTGCCAATAGACAATATTTCATGCAAATATTCAATATATTTACATTTCTACAAAATGGGAGAGTAAAATTCTCATTTGAAAAACTGTTGCTAATAACACTTAATTATTATCATACACATCTATGCACACGTGTGATTAATTATTAATAATACAATAACAATGCAATAAAATGACCTGCATCATAGAGGTCAACACTCACTTCCTATTATATCAGCCAATTAACTCAGACCCGTTCATCAGTCCAACCCTACTGGATGTCCATGTTTTCATTGGCCATCACAGCTCCCATGACCAAAATGTAATATAGACTTGATAATAACATCTATGATATTTCTCTCCCTCCCTTTTCTTTCTCCTCAAAATCTTCTCCTTCACTTTCTCTTCCACCTTCCCTCAAACTCATCTATTCACCCTTGTATCAACCTTTCATCTTTCACATCCTCTAATCCTTCCCCTCGCCACACGTGTCCTTCCTCCCTCTGCTCCCTCCTCTGTCCCACTTCTTTCTCCACTTCCAGGGGTGACCCGCACCATGAAGGAAAGAGTAACCAAGCCCACAGCCATGGCTCAGGGTCGTGTCGCCCATATGATCGAATGGCAAAACTGGGGTATGCAGACGGTGGGTGCGGGGGGCATCCCCCAGTCCCGCATCACCACTCAGGAGCGGGAAAAGGAGCGGCGGCTGGAAAACGATGCGTACAGTGACCTCAGCGATGGAGAGAAGGAGGCCCGTTTCGCTGCAGGTTTGGAAACACACACACACACACACACACGCACGCACGCACGCACGCACACACGCACGCGCGCGGCAGGCACCCCACAGAGCGTGTTGACCTTCATAAGCAGAATTATGTGCTCATCACCTCACTGTGTGGGATTTACGCCAGTGATTCAGCCAATTAAACATGACGCAGGTCCTCACAGTGGTCGCAGTGGTCCTGACTGACCCTTTGAATTCTGACCTCAGGTATCCTGCAGCAGTTTGCCATCTCAGAGGCAACACTTCTAGCGTGGTCATCGATGGATGGAGAGAGCCCGCGGTCCGGCTCAAACCAGGGCAGTGTGGCTCATCTGAGCGAGGTCAACCAGGATAGCATCACCAGTCGAGGTAAAGGACAACAAGTATGACTGCAACCTAAACTAAAGAATCTAATATTCATTGATTATGTTGTAAAATAAATGGACAACATGCTATAAGGAAATATGCAATAGGCTACAGAAGAAGTATTAAGATGTTTTACTTAAGTGACTGTAGCATGTTCCACTACAAATTAAAGCCTTGCATTCAAAATTTTACTCGAGTTAACATACAGTAGTAGTATAACCAAAACAGCAAAATAACCCCCATCAGTGTATATTATCATATTATTCTTATTATATATTATTATTATATGAATTACTTTTATTTTATGTTGTAAAAACACATTTCCACTACTTAGTCTACTAATGGGTCGTCAAATCTAAAACAGTGAGTCATATTTTACTTCATCAAAATTACAATATTTTCCTTTGCAAATGCAGCGGAGTAGAAGTAAAAAGTGGCATAAAATGTAAATACACAAGTAGTGTACAAGTAATGTTAGTTACTGTGGACAACAGGCATACATTAGGATATATTTCATGAAATGAATGATTGTGTATAAAGAATGTATGTTTCAAAGAGTAATTATGATGGTATATGGCAAGCGAGCTTTAAAAAAACACGGTGTTAAATGTTAGTGTTTGTGTAGGCGCAGACAGGCAGCTTGCAGTATACCATGTGTCATGTTGCTTAATAATGAGAACATACCGTTCCATCTCCTCTCTCCAGGCTGGAGGGTTCCCTCATTAGTAACTTCACATTTTCCAACATGGACTGTTTGAAGGCAAACCCAGCCACTGCATCTGTTTCAACAGTGACTTTGGACATTTAGACATTTACAACAATGTATCCTCCATGCAAACTTTTTCTGCTCATGAGGTTAGAGGTGCAGACAATTATAATGAGTTCTTTGTTGCTGTAAGATATAAACCTCCTCAAGGACATGATGCTTCATTACTGCATTTGCATCAAATTATTTCATCATTTTTAAGCAAATAAACCTTTAGCACGGGGTGAGAGTGTGTGGCAGTGTTTACTCCCGGGCCCAATTTATACACTTCTCTTGAGAGAGAGATAAACTGCACAAAATCAAAGCTGTGTCTGCATTATACAGTTTGACACAAGTGATGAATCAACAGTGTAAGGCGTGCCAGAGAGTTTCTGTCATAACACTTATTCAGCCAGTGTGGAGACTTTTCTGCTGAGTTTTTGGATCTGGATCCCTGTCAAACCTATTTACTCTTTTCAGCAGGACAGATCAGAGCCAACATTCAAACTCAGTTAGTCTGCCCCGCCTTCTTAACAAATTATCCAAATACAATTAAAAGTGTTAAAATAGAATAAAAATGATGTCAGTATTGTTACTACTAAAGCTTAGCTAAATTATAAGCTAAATTTGCTGGTCATTAGAGCCTGGATATTTCAGCCTATAACATTCGGATGTATTACCAGACCAACAATGATCTGTGTCTGATTTTGTTCCAGTAAAGTTCTGAATTAAAACAAAACAACAGCAGCAACATATCATGATTTTTCTGCTTTTATATTTCTTGATATTATATCAAGATGATTTAATCTATTGTGCTTTTTGGTCCTGAAACCTGATCAAAACTCTACAACACTGTCTTCCTGTTTTCACCAATTCTACCAGTCTGAAGAGCAGTAATAGCAGCTGCTGCATTTCTCATTTTTTCCAGATCAGATATTGCACCACTCGTCAGCAGAGGTGTGGCCTCACACATACGTCTCCCAGGGCCACTACTGCCTCTCCTCCTCTGATGCCTGGGAGCCGATCAACAACGATCCCTCTGGTGTGGCATCTCCCCCTGCTGGCTCCTACATTATGGGGACCGACGGGTACGATGGGCAGGCGGCGGCTCACTTCCTGTCGCAGCAACAGCAGCAGCAGTTCAGTCTCCAGCAGCAGAGTCAACTGCAGCAGCTGCAGCAGATCCAACAGATCCAGCACTACCAGCAACAGCAGCTCCTGCAGTATCAGCAACAGCAGGTGGAGTCTCAGTTCTGTGGGTGTGACTGGATGCGTGGGTCTAGCCACAGTGAGATGCTACAGTACATGTGGTTCAGTGGCAAGATATTCTCTCTGTCACGTAAAATCTGGTTTATTTATAACTTTAATTCAAGATTTACATGGTCCTCTTGTGTCTATAACTCCTGGATTTATGAAACTATCCTCAAAATCAATTAGATAAACTCATAAGTCACATTCAGCTTTAAAGAAATTTGGTTTTTCATGGCTCCTTAAGAAATGTTATTTTATAGGTCTGAAAGTTAACTACAATTTCCTAGAAAGTAACTGTTGTTCAACCGTACATTGATAGGGAGGTTTCTATAAAGGACTGTGTAATTTGGTGTAAATTATAAGGAAAAGTGTTTCTTAATGGGAATCTCCCACTTAATTAATTAATTCATAACCCACAGTCTGTTTTAGTAAATGATTATCCTGTAAAACATGCAAAAATGTGAATCTCTTTCAACAAGAAGTAGTCCAATTGAACATATTGCACATATAAGCAAAATAAAGTTGAAGAAAATAATAAGGTAAAAAATACTGTAAATAATTTAATTGAAGAATTGATTTCCAAATAGATTTCCCAGTGCTCATAAACTACTCACACTGAAAAAGAAATATTGGTTTTAGCTTTAGACTGAAAATTGCAGGAAAAATTTAAATGATAAGCCTCATACAGTGGCAAGAGAAAGAAAGCGAACCCTTTGGAATGAGCTCCATTTATGTATAAATTTGTCAGAGAATATAGTCAGATCTTCATCTAAGTTACAATAATGAACAAACACAATCTATTTGAACTAACAACACACAGATCATTGTATTGTTCTCGTCCATATTGAAAACATCACTCAAACATTCAACAGTGTGGGCTGGAAAAAGTATGTGAACTTTGACTAATAAAAAAATAGATAAACATTTTTAGCTCGCTGAAACATGCTTTGTAAAAAAAGATTGATTTGAAATTGATTTGCATGAAGCTGAAAAGGTTACAAAGTCATCTTGCAGAGTTTAGATATTCATCGGCCCACAGTCCGACAAACTGTCTATAAATGGAGAAGATTTAGTTCTGTGGCTACTCAGAGGCGGACGCCCAGCTGAGATGGCTCCAGAAGCACCACGCAGGATGCTTAGTAACATAACAAAGAACCTGAGAGTAACGGCTGAAGGCTTGAAGGAATCATTGGAGCTGGTTAACATCTCTGTTCATGAGTCTACGATACACAAATCAGGGTGCATGGTTGCCTGGAGCATGTTGTCCTGCCATGGACACCACAGAGGAAGCTGCTGCTCTCCCAAAAAAACATCACTGTGCCTCTGACGTTTTGGCAAAGAGCACCTTGACCCTCGACAACACTCCTGGGGAAATGCTTTATGGACTCATAAAACTAAGGTTGAATTGTTTAGGAAGAACATGCAGCACTGTATGGTGTAAAGAAAAGGCGCTGCATACCAACATGAAAACATCATCCCAAAGGTGGAGCATGGTGGAGGGAGCATTCCCAAGTTTATCAGTGTCTGTCCGCCTGCTGAAGCTCAGGAGAGTTTGGGTGATGCAGCAGGGCAAAGAAAGATAGAAAGAACCCTAAACTTCAAAGTTAATCTACTACAGAATGACTTCAAACAAAGAAAATCCACCTGATGGAGTGTCCCAGTCAGAGCCCAGACCATAATCCAGTAGAGATGCTGTGGACTGACCTGAAGAGAGACGCTCACACCAGACATCCTGAGAATATGTCTGAGCTGAAGCAGGTGCAGGGACACAGTGTTTGTCTACATTTCTGACCGGATCAGATCATATTTTATCACCAATCAATACAGAAAACCAACTAATTCCAAATGGTTCACATACTTTTTCTTGCAACTGTATATAGTGTAAATGAAAAAGAGCTGCTTATCTGCTCAAAGAAAGCAGAATTGATCACTGCACAGTCAGTAAGTGCTACACTGTAAACTATATACTGTGTGCTGAATTGGCTTGCTGAAGTATTTTCTTGGCTGCCAACACCAAGGCTTGTGTTTTATGACAAATGCACGACTCTGTCTTACCTCTGACGTGTTAGTCTGTCATGGAAGATACACTCGAGGTGGAAAACTGGATGCAGACATATCACGTTTCTTCCTGATCACAGTCTCATCCTTTGTGTTTGTAGTCTCTGGAGCACAGGCTGCACAGCACCAACCACTCTTTGCAAGCGACGCCCAACAGCACCATCCACAGTCTGGTCCATTCCGTTCACCCTCCGTTGGTTGATCTGTGGAACACAGGGCAGATGGACGCCTATCAGACGGAGGCCGGAGGCTACATGGGTGTGGCGGCGGTGGTGGAGCCGAGCCTTTGCGTCCCCTCTGGAGATGACATGGTGGGAACAGAACACTCCCCACTGCTGGAGCAGCAGGAGGCGGAGGAGGAGGTCAAGGTGAGGTGAACGTGAGGTTAGATTACATAGAATTACATCTTCAGGGATTAATATTTGAGCTGTGAATGTTTTATTTACCTTCATTATACACTTACTTTCCAAATCATTCCTAGAACTACTAATGATTAGTTGATTAATTGACCCAAAATTAATCAACATCTTTAATGACAGTTTAACTAATTTATCAAGCAATTTATCAAAAAGATTCTCTGTTTCTACCTCCTCAAATGTGACGATTTGACGTTTTTCTTTGATCGTTTTTTCGTACATTGAATATCTGCTGAATGGACAACAACAAAATCTGATGACATTACCTCGAGCTCTGAGAAACTGTGTTTGGCGATTTTCACACATTTAATAGAATAATTCAACAAGTAATATAAGAAAGTACTATATTAATCAATAAGTAAAGAGAGTAGTCGAAGGCAGCAGAAAGACTTTAACTTGCAGTCACCTTCACCTTTAAGATGAAGTGGAGTAATTGTCGCATAAGAACTTGGGTGTTGGCTTCTGACCACCAACCTTTGTAAAGGGACACTCAGCCTGTGAAAGTAAATGTATGATGTCCTTTGTGGCTCTGGAGGGAGATTTCTAAAATTTAAAAAAAACAAAAAAACCTTGGCTTGACCTTGAGACTTGCCTGTGTTAGAAACTGGAGCTGTTGGATTTGAAAGAAGTGGACATTCAGCATGCAGGGGTGATCTAATGAAAGGTGCTTATGAGGCGCATAATGGGCATTGTAGGGTCCAGTGTTTTTGGAGTTTGACTTATACTAGAAACCAAAGAATCAGAATATTTCTGCCTCTGCTGCTTCAATTGTGACCAGACTTTTTTTTAAAAATCCGTTTCTTGTGAGTCCCTCAGCTTTACGGAAATGCAATGCTAATTTGCTCAAGTACCCTTTAATGCACAAAACTAGCAATGTAATACATCCCCTTCATGACGACCATGTTGCTGCAGTTGATTTCCCAAAGACATACGTAGACTATGAGTGCAAAGCTTTTCAGCAGCTGACTGAAATCTTGGACAGTGAAGCTTCCTGAACACACCAACAAGAAAGAAACTCAACATGGAAGTTGAGTCTTGACCTTGGAAACAGGTTTTCCATAGCTATCGCAAAGCTATCACATAGCTATCCCTACTCACAACTGCATGACCATATAACTGTGATTTCATTATGAAAACACAACGCACATTAATGGCCACTAAATATTGAATGTAATGAATTACTCATCACATCACATCGTTTCCTGGAAGAGACATCAGCTGATAAAAACAATTTAAGACTTCTAGTTAATTTAAGTCCAGACTATGTTACTCTTATGTTTCGATGGTTAACTAGTCATTAATGGTGCAAAGCCACTGTATGGCTAAACTGCTTCCGTATGTGACATAAGCTGACTGAACCTGCTATGTGTTTGGCTCTGTCTTTCCTGACCAGGAGGAGGAGGTCACACTGTGCATGGAGCCAGAGTCTGTCACGTTGACTCCGCCCACGCAACAAGGGGATGCCTCTGGAGGCAGTAGTCCCGGGCAACCGCCAGCAGAGCCAATCACAGAGCGGAAGGCCTCCGATGTCACCTCCGGCCTCATTCAGACACTGGAGGAGAAGGAAGAGGAGGAGGAGGAGGGGCAGGCCGCTTCCATGGCAACCAACTGAGTTCCTGGCTGTCAAGAGACTCCTTACTACAAACTGACCAGGAAGTCAGCAAGGAATGAGCGTAATAATACAACATATATCTATTAATCTGTTCCTTTTCAGGTATCACAAACACGACTTTTTGGTTGCGAGACAAATTCTTCAAAACGGTGAGAAACAGATTTGGAAGTGGACTCTTTATGAGACATAAGCTGATGCAACAAAGGACACCTATTTCTTTGTAAGCCTTACATCCCAAAGGTAAAAGAAGAGAGGAGTGAGGACGGAGAAACTGAAGAGGAAGAGGAGGAGGAGCACCAACTGACAGACATTTCCATCAGGGAAATGACACCACGCTGAGTTGAGGAGGAGGGGAATGGAAACATGCATGCTTTTTATGAAGACAAGCAACTTGACCCTGTCATCGTCTTATAATGATAATGAAAATCTAACATAATAAAACATTATAATAAGAATAATTTTGTAATAAAGCAAAAAAAAAAAAGAACACAAGAAAAATCTATGTATAAGTGTATGATAAGATATAACAGTTTTCCTATGGGAGAACTACTCTGTTTACAGCTGTTACTCAACATATTAGATAGTGTTTAATCAAATTCATTTGATCATCTGTTGCATCAAACACACACAGTATACTTTAAAAATGGCCACCCAGATAATTTCACATAAAATGAAAGTAGGCTCAGATAATGCATTTCAGTGAAATGCAGTTTAACCCTCTAAAATAAAGTCCTCTATGATGTTGTGGCACCAGGACGCCTGAGGCACAACCCGGGGACAGACCTGTCCCTCTGACTGCACACACTGAACACTGCACAGATAAGGATTGTACTGTAAGATAGTGTGCTTCCTACTCTGTCTCTCTGTATGCATGTTTCTTCAGAATACTATGGAGTACCTGTACTATACAGCACTGTATAGACTTTGCACTGAACCGTAGTATCCCAGGTGGGGCCACAGTGGACCTGCGGTGGGCTTGAGCAGAGAAATAAAGACAGAGCTGCATAAGCAAATCTCCTTTGCACTGATGCAATCCAACAGATCAGAGGTTGCCTTTGGACTGTTGACGTTACCCAGTTCCCACTCTGAAAGCTTTCAGCACCACCGACAACCAAAACCGAGCCACTTAACAACAACACGAACCCTCAGCTGCTTTTTTTTCCACAGACGTAGTCGCGATAAATTGAGGATGATAACCACTATCTTGAATGTACTGGAAGACAGAAGGCAGTACATGAGCGTTGTTTTTGATGTCTCCTCGCCGTCCACGCGGGAGAGAATAAAACACTTTCTTGAGAAACAAAGATAAACAAGGGAGTCTTTTCAATTGTGTGTTTAAAATGGATTCACTGCTGGCTCACCTAGACCACCACTACACGAACACACACACACACGAATATCTAAATTGTAACCAGCAATAGACAGGCAAAACACTGGCTTCCCAACAGCCCAGTGTCAGCTCTGTCGTATAGATGTAAATAGTCTGAGTATATAAAAAGTCGCCTCTCGCTCACAGTCACAAGTGTTCTAGTACAGTTAATTTCTTTATTTTTTTACACCTCTTAAGTCCCACTTTATTTTGGGATTTGCTCACAAGCTCACACTTTAGGCCTGAATTTTGTTTTTCTTACGTGTACCACCACACAAAGACAAATGAAGCGCAGGAATGTTTGTGCTGTAAATGGAGCCATCATGCAAAACTGGAGGGAGTTTTACCCGCTGAATCCATCAGCGAGAGAAACAGGAAGTACAGCAGTAGGTCTGAGTTCACAGGGGGAAAATCGTTTCCCCCTGTGTGTCGCTCAATCAGCCAATCAGGGAACAGGACAGAAGACTAGGACTGAACACTAGAGCCGAATAGATCGGTGTCTTCCTGCTCATTGTGATTACTGTGAAGCAGCTGCCTGGAGTGTGATAGTGATTATAATGATGTTTGAGGAAGCATGTTTTCATTTAGTTTTTCTTTTTCTTTCTTCCTCGCCTGAGGAAAAATGGGTGTTTTCTAGTGCAGAGGGGAGTTAAATGGAGACAGCGAACAAAGTGGACTTCCTGTGCATGTCTCACTGACGAACTTTACAACAATATACAACCACTGTTTTCATCTTTTCCCTGTCGGGGAGCACCTTCTCCTCTCACTTTGATGATTGTGTGAGAACCTTTTAAGATAAAAAAAAAGAATATATATATATATGTATATATATATATATATATACATATGGTTTATTGACTTGAATGAATTTATTTATTGATTGCTTCTTTATGCAATGTTGGGGACAATGTTTATTTTTCTACTAACTTGTTGAAATCCCTTCCAGTATAAGTTAGAATAGGTGTCATGGTTGTAAAGCAGTCTTGTTTTGATGTGGTTTTGAGCACTTTACACGCTGAAAAACACCTTGGTAAGAGATAAGAGATGGATAGTTTGGCAGCTCTCAAAAATAACAAATCTATCATCATTTTGTTTCACTTCAAGAATCCCGGTTTAGATCATGAAAACAACCTAAGAGGGCTCAAAACTGCAAACAGAATGTCTTTACACAATGGCAGATATTCGTTTATTTATTGAACAATTACTTGGTGGGGAGGAATAATGTGACAGCTTGTACAGAGTCTATCATTTTCATGTGGGTACCAACCCTTCTGGGAGCAGTATCTTTTTCTTTATGAGTCTCGGCTTTAAAGATGTGGGGGAAAGACTATTGCTTTATATATTCTTCGATGGTAACAACTGTTAAGTTATTTTGGGCTCGACTGATGCTAAAAAGAGACATTAGTTCACAAGGAAAGGTGCATGGACTCGATTAAACCAGAAGACACTGCTTCAGTTAGGGTTATTTTATTGCTTTTTCCTTTTCTTTCTTTTTGGTTTATCAAAATCTCAATGAATGAATAAACTAATAACAAGAAGCCAAATATATTTCTGCGGATGTTAAGGTTTACTGATCACGTCTTTGTTAACCGACTGGTTTGTAGTTGAGTTCCTCTTTTTGTATAATTCTACTGCCATCTTCCAAGGGTTACAGTAACTTGTCTGCAGGCATGATGCTCAAAATCTGCTTCTGGTCCTCTGCCTTTCTCCTTGTCTCTCTCTCTTTCTATCTCTTTGTATCCGTTCTGTATATTTGTGTCTGTCTGTATGTCTGTCTGTCAGTGTACAGTGAGTTGTCTGCTGTCTTATTGGAAGAATCACTGCCTGAAAAAAAAGAAAAAAGAAAAATAACTGAAGTTTTCACATCAACCAAAGGGGATTTGAGGCAATCAGACATGTAACATAGATTTAATTTGGCAGTGTGTGGCAAAAAAATTAACCGCTGTATAAAACGCTGTATAAAATTGGATGGCTTCTGTAAAAGTCTGTATTAAATTGGGTTTATTTGTTTGAAATGAGGCAGTGTGGCTGGTGAAACCAGTGTACTCTCGTAACACTCACACCTATGCATGCTTGTTGGACGGCTGTCACAGGATGGTTCTTCCACGTGGTTCCCCCTCTCTCTCTCTCCTCTTCTGTCAACAACTCTCTTGTTTCTTCCTGTTTCTCTTCCTTTCCCCTCTTTTTCCTGCACGACAGAACCTCCCACGCCCCCACCAGCTCCTTTACCTGTCTCCTCTTCTTTTCCTCCGGTGGAGAAAGAGCAAATAAACAAACCAACAAATGGCATTTCTTGTGCATACGTGTGGATATCTTTTCACAGAGAGTAAATAATTAGATTCTCACACATTCACCCCTTGCGCTCTAGAACCTCAGCACATGTGATATGTCTTTTTTTAAACGTTTGGCAGCAGCCAGTGTCTCAGGCCAGCTCATTGGTGCTTGTCAGGCAAAACAGCCATCACCAAGGAACTGGCAGCAGTGTAATCCAGCCAGTCATGCTCTTCCAAAAACATTCCTCTCTGGTCCTTATCAGTACTATTTTATGCCAGGAGAATATTAATGACAAATTCTCACAAACAGGACTTCTCTATAGGGACCAGCTGCTTATTTGTTCAAGCTCACATAGAAATCAGAGCCTGAAACACACTTGATCTTCGCAGCACAAACATGATTATAATTTGATATTCCCTTTTCAAGCCTGAACGCTGGAATGCTATCACTAACATGGTGATATTAACCACGCTAACGGCGTGTCTGTCGGTCAGTAGAAAACATTGTTCCAGACTGAAATATCTCAAAAACTAGTCTGGTAGTTATTCTTGTCCCCACTCGAGGTGAATTTTAATAACTTTGGTGAGCTCCTGACTTTTCACGTCACCATCAGGTCAAACAATGTAACTAGTTGTTTACAACTTAGTGGGAGTTGGTGAAGGTGCGTTGCTTCCAGAAAGGCCTCTTTTAATTTTAAGGCTTACCAGATGCCAAAACGGTGCACTGTGGTTTATGTATACAGAGATAAGGATATTACAAGTCTAGACAGTGTTCAAACTAGCAGCTATTCTATTTAGTAACAGTCGCCAGCTGAACAGTAGAAATACAGCGTTCATGTTACAAAGTAATCCATCAGGAATGTGCATTTGCATGCGGTCAAGTGTGGTCAAGCAACTGAGCCAGGTTTAAATAAGACCCTGCGTTTTTGTCACACAGCGCTAAAGTCAGTCTGAACTTAGCTCCTTGCAAAGCTAACGACATTCCCATCAGCCTCAGCTTTATTTTATGTTAGTGCTAAATAGCAAATGGTAGCATGCTAACATACTAAACTATTATTGTGAACGTGGTAAACATTATATCTGCTAAACACCAGCATGTTAGCACGATGACTTAAGCATTTAACTCAAATCACCAGCTTCACAGAGTAGCTAGAATGGCTGCAGCATTTCTGCTAATCATTTTTTATGATTGTAAATAACTAAAATAAGCTAGTGGACAAATTTTATGTTTATTATGTTTAAAAATTACAGACTGGTGTAAGTGATTTGAATATTTACCATCCAGCAAATATATGATAAATCTAAGTTATACTTTAAAATTAACTTCAATCAGTAAATGCATGATCTCTTAGACCTTTAGGTCAAATTAATTAAGTCTTTGTCATTCATTTCATTATCATACAATTCATTGCTGTCAGTTAATTTGTCTCAAAGGGAGTTAATGACATGACCAGACATCGATACATGTGATGTACAGTTACATTAAACATTTCCAAGATATGGATGGACACTGAATATAATGTTTGTCTGTCTGCAGTTCAAAAGACACAGGAAGGCACCTGAGATTCTGACGAGTGAAAAAGTGAGATTGTTGTAAGAGTAGAAAAAATGTTCTTGTGTATTACAAGTTTCAGGAGCTTTGTGTGTACCAGTTTGTCCTGCTTGCTGAGAGCTGAATGTCTGTGAGGGCTGCAGGTCGGCCCGACTCTTCCACCCAGACAGCAGCTCTGTCTCTCGGGAAAAGGAGTGAAATCAGAAGAAGGTAAAAGTCTTTTCTCTTAAACCCAGTCCTCCTATATGGGCTCATCTGACTCCGAACTCTCTCTGTCCTCCTGCAGGGAGGACAGCGTGAGGACAGGGCTGGTGGGTAACACAGGGGAGGCAGGGGGTGAAGATGAGGTAGGGGAGGAGGTAGAAGGGGACGCCAGCTCCTGAGGAGCGCCGTCACCTCCTCTTGTTGTGGTGGTGGTGGAGCTGCCAAGGGAGCTCCCCAAGCTGCTGGGGGAGGAGGCAGCAGTGTCACACCCGGCAGCTCCCCTGGAAGATGACGCTTTCCCTTGGGTATCCTCTTTGGACTCCTTCCTCACCAGCTCCCCCTCATGTCTGCTCCCCTCCCCCCACAGGTCTCTGTCCCGAGTGGGGGAGGAAGGGGCAGATGAGGGAGGCTGGTGCTTCTTGGCTTTCCTGCTGGCGTCTCTGAAGCTGG
Source organism: Seriola aureovittata (assembly GCF_021018895.1). NCBI lineage: Eukaryota > Metazoa > Chordata > Actinopteri > Carangiformes > Carangidae > Seriola > Seriola aureovittata. The sequence continues at coordinate 11,190,121 of NC_079370.1, forward strand.
CGAGAGGGGGACGAAGCCTCACCCCGCTACGAGTTGAGCCCTCTATAGCCTTCTGTAACTGTTATAAGAGAGGAGGAGGTTGAAGTAGCCACAGAGGCAAACCATAAAGCACAGAAACATGTTTTGAAGTGACAATGTAGGATTACTAAAGTGAGCATCGAGGGAGCTGAGTTGTGAGGGCGGTGAATGGAATAACCACATGAATCAGAGCATGAAGCATGATGCACCCTGTGCTGCCCACAACGAGATCACCACAGCTCGCTGTCACGCCGCATTACAGGATCAAACTGAGGGAGGTGACAAAAAACATGCTGATAAATAAAAAACAAAGAGAACCTTTACCTCCTTTAGCGCCACGACACCCACCAGCTTTCCAATACTGGTGACATAGGCATGACTGAGACCCAGCAGAGAGAACAGAGTGTGGGTCTGAGTAATGACAGGGAGAAGGACATAATCCAGTCAGTGTTCAATGTATTGTGCAGTGACAGTATTCTGCTTGCATGGCTACACTGTTCCTCGTAAACAATTTCTCTGCAAGTATAAGAGGAAATATATGGCATGCCAACAAAACATGAGTCACAGCATAAATTTCAAGATGCAGGAACCAAAGCTTTATGGTCATATGAGCAGAAAACAAGCTGCACTGAGCCGTACAATAAAATTCCTGTTTTTTTTATTTTCCTCGCTGTCCTCACTTGCTAATCATGAGAAATTAACAATAAAACAACATTGTAAAGGAGTATTCCACTTCCATATTCCACTGTTAGAAGTCTTGAGTCCCCAACCTCAAGACTAATAAGAGTTTTAAAAATGATTTATGTGCCAGCTTATTTTATACTTGTATGTAATACGTTTTGTGCAGGTCTGCACAATGTGCTGTTGAGACTTGGGAGGTGTCACGTCAGCTCCTCTTCGAGCCTCTATGTTTACCCATAACACCCTTGTTGGCATAGCCGTGTCATTTACAACATAATTCAGGATGTCACATCTTGACTTTAATTGTGTAGTATGACTCACGTTCCAAATTCAGTGGATCCTACATTTCCCATGATACAACTTCACAGAAGACATTATTTCAGAGGCTGAAACTGATGTTTAAAACTGGTGGAGAGCCCCTTCAAAACACTGAATTAAAAGTGTTAGAACAGAAGAATACAAAGATGAACTTAGAAAAGTTTGAGAGTGCAAAAGTAAAAATTTACTTTTCTTCTGTGCTTTAAAGGAATAGTTTGACATTTGGGAAATACTTTCATTTGCTTTTTTGCCAAATCTAGATGAGAAGATACTGTTCTCATGTCTGTATGGTAAATATGAAACTAGCTTAGCGTAAAGACTAGATACAGGGGGAAGCAGCTAGCCTGACTCTGTCCGAGGGAAACAGAATCCATCTACCAGCACCTCTAGGTGAGTATTCAGACCCAAAACAGTATATGGGGCTGCATTGGTTGGGTCATCTTTTTTAAAGTACCAGTGAGACATGAAATAAAATAGTAAGTCCAGCTGTAACAGAGCAACAGATTATTGCATTTAAGGGGGTATAAGACACCTAAACTCTGCTAAATGGTTTGTAATACTCACAGACAGGATTTTACAACTCTGTAAAGCTATCACAGTGATTAAAATGTTTTATCTTTTCTCACAGCAATTGTTCTCACAGGAATGTGGCCCTGCACGTACAGTATTTAATTTGCCAATCAAATACATGCAGCAAATCTGCTTCACCTATTTTGCCGTACCACCCGGCATAGTTTTGTTGCATCGCACCCCCTGCTGTGTCGACAGGCGGGGCCAAGTCACTAATTAGCATATTTTATCTTCTTTGTATGATCTGTACAAAAAATAAAGTGCAAAAACATAGCATACTTCCCGAAATGTCAAACTAATTCCTTAAAATTTGCTGCTTGTAAATATGAAACTATAATTGTGCATGACTATCAGTGTCAATGACTATCAGTGAATCAGTGTCTGTACATGGATCTTTGTATGTGGTGACGCGTCACTCAGGCGCTGCTGTGGTCACCTTGTGTAAAGACGTTCTTTCCACCAGCTGAAATGGGGAGGGATCAATACGAATCTGCTCCATGTCTATTGGCTTGTCCAGCTCTGCCTCTTCCCAGGCTTTGATCTGCATCAGCCAATCACAAGAAAGTGAGACAGACTCAGAGTGTACAGAGTTTCAATTGATTGATCTGGATGGTTTGATTATCTCATTGTTTGCTGTGTGGATGCTGAATCAATAGTGTATGGTACCTCCTCTGGTGCCATGGTGTCAGTCAGCGGAGGGGGTGCGGTGTCCTGAGGAAAGAGAGGGACAGAATGCAGATGATGATAAGATGCCCCCTAGTGGTTTTATTGCACCGCAAAAACATGTCAACTCCTCTATGTTTGCATCATGTCATGCTCCTCCCTTCAGATTAGCGAGGTTGGCTCAGGCTGCCATGTTGGACTGACGCCCCTGTCTGAGCTGTCACTGCCAACTCGACAGCAGATCTCTGTTGCACTGCTCCTTCGAGCATTTGGGGTCAAAGTGATGAGTATGTGTGAGGCTGATCTTAGCGGCGTACCTGAGTTTCAATCTGGCCTGATGAAGACGTGGAGGAGAAGAGTCTCTGAAGGGTCCTCCTGACAGATGGCAGCTTGCGCTTGTCTGAGGACATGGTATGGCAAAACATGTAAGCGGAGACAGGAAGTGACATTTGACGGGTGATCTTGTCTTTTTGTGCAGTGGAAGTGCCATGTTACCTGAGCCTGTGTGGTTGGTGGAGGTCTCCTGAGGTTTGGGGGACTGCATGGGCCCGTTGCATTCTTCCTGAACTGGAGCAGTCTGAGGGCACAACATAATCAGTAACTGTATAGAGAAAATGCTGAAAGTAACAAACTTTCCACTCACAACATCCATCTGTGAAGCAATTTATGGTTTGTTTTTTCCACCTTGTCTGCACTCTCCTCTCCGCCTTCCTCATCCACAAAGGTGAAGGACTCCCAGCTGACTTTGGAGCCCTGGCCCGGTGAACTCTGACCTCTTTCAAAGACTCGCCTCTCTGGTGAGAGCCACCAGTCAAAGACAGCCTGAAGCTCTGTTCTCTCGATGGAGCCCAGAAGAATCATGGATTCTGGAGAGGGAAGTGTTAAAAGAACAGTCAGACATTTGGGGAAGTTATTTCCTCTGCCACAGAGGTTATGTTTTCACCCATGTCTGTTTATTAGTCTGCAGAATTACACAAAATGTGCTCAACCAATTTGTACAGATCTTGATTGAGGGATGGGGCATGAGTCAGGAAAGAACCCATTAAAGTTTGGGGCAGATCCGGATCATTTGCTGTGAATTTGGATTTTTTTCTCCAAAGTCTGGTGTATATTGTTTTACATTAGCCTTGGCGGAGGTTTGCGCTCTCTGAGTGCCCTTCTAGTTTAATTAGCTTTCTGGCGAGGGTTAGATGAGAAAATTGATGTTAGTCTCAAGGCAAGGCAGGCAAGGCAAGTTTATATACAAAAGCATATTTCATACACAGAGGCAATTCAAAGTGCTTTACATAAAATAGATAGAAGAACATAACATAGAAAAATTAAAAAAGAAAAATGCATAAAAAGAATAAAAAGAATAAAATACATATAAAGTCACAGTGCATATCTGTTTGGTAAATAAGATGCTAGCATCAGAATGTGGTTAGCTTAGCTTTGCATAAAGACTGAAAACAGGGGGAAACAGCTTGTTTGGCTCTTTCCAATGTTAACAAAATCTGCCTGCCAGCACCTCTGGGTCCCTAATGAACCCATTATATCTGATTTCTTTAAGTGGGACTATTTCTTGGTTGCAAGCAGTGACTTCCTGGAGACTGTAATATATTAGCTGTCTTTATTCTAAGCTAAGTTAGCTTCTCGTGGCTATAGCTTCATATTTACCATACAGGCATAAGAGTGTCATTGATCTTCTCATCTAACTCTGCAAGAAAGCAAATATGTATATTTTCCAAAATGTTGCACTATTCCTTTAAAAATAAACATATGATATGACACGATGACACTGAATAAAGGCAGTAAAGGTGATTTAGCCTCAAATCTATGGAGAAGACACAAATAAAAGACTTAAAATTTAAGACTTTTCACTAACTTGGCTTATTCCTATACCATTAAGCCTCTATAAGGCAAGACAGAAGCAACCATTATGATAATGTAAGTTGCTCTACCTTTAGAGTCAACCAGCGGGATGGTTTTCAGGGTCGTGGTCTCTAGCAGATGGTTCAGTTCCCGAAAAGTGGATTGAGAAGACAAGAAATTCACTTTGCGCACCATGATGTCTTCCACAAAGATGTTATACTTGCTGGGGAGGCAGAGATATTGCAATTATTACCATTTGTCTTACAATGGCAGCTATATGGAAAACATACACGCAGAAAAAACAATTGCTGCAAACTTTACCTGATGTGCCCGAGGGCCAGCTCAGGCAGGTAGGGCAGCTTCTTCACCTGGATGATGGAGTCATAGAGAGAAGGCTGCAGACCCTGGGCCACCATGTTCGCTAGGATGACCGCCACCATCATGGGTAAGATGTGGGATATTTGACCGGTCAGCTCGAAGCAGATTACTGCTGTGGAAACTGTGTGTGTGACGGCTCCCGTCATCGCCGCCGCGCCTGGTAAAAAAGCAGACGGGAGGATAAAGAATTTGTGCTAAGGGTGAAGTATGATTAGACTGTATCATTATTACCTCATCTCATTCTGACACCGAGTCAAACATCAAATTTAATGGGTTTTCAATGAATTTAAAGGTTTAATTTGTGGTAATTCAAATGTTTTTGAGTAGGGTAAGAGAGTCATATTCAAAATTACACAGCACATGCCTCATTTTGGCCAAAGCAAAGTAAAAACAACTACTGTATGTACAGTATATCAACATATTTGCAGGAGAGAAAGAGGACCAGAAAGATGAATTTAGGTGCCATATTAAATGTGAGAAATTAAACACATTCAAACATGGTTTCATTCTTCTCAAATCTGCAACTCTTCAGTAAGTCTTCAGGGCACTGGGAACCTGAATACAGCACTAAGGATAGTAGACTGACCAATGACAGCGTAACCTCCTGGCAGGATGCGGTAGACTATCCCATCAAACAGGATTCCATTTGGGAATAGAGTGGCCATGATCTCTCCTACAAGGCGACCGAAAGCAGCTCCTTGAGGACAGAGATAAGGGACGCTGGTAAAGACAAATTGAACTGAAGCTCAGCAGGAGATACTGCACTCGCATTACAAAATCCTCTTACCTAGTATGAACACTGGCATGAAGGCGCCCGAGGGGATGGGCATTGTGGTGGAAACTGCTGACATCCAGAACTGCAACACAAAAACAGGATCAAGGTAGGATCGACACCAGTCCCAGAGGTTTTTCATGCTATCACATGCTATTTCAAGGCAGTACCTACTGTGCACAGCAAGGGGGAGGGAGAGTTACCTTCATGATGAAGAAGAGGAGGAGGATGATGAAGACGCTGACACGAGGATGCAGCCACGCAGAGGAGCGGCCCAGGCCGGGTGGAGCAGGAGATCCTGAGATTTTGGTCCAGGTGAAGTTATCAAACAGGGAGTTGATACACTCTCTGGGCATCAGCTGCCAGAGGGAACAGAAACATGATTCCTCTTTTAAAAATACAGTTGTGTGAACATCAACAGATGCAGTGGATGATCCAATTCAAGAACAGAGGTCTGGTAAACTCACTTCTTTCTAAACCCACTCCCACAGATTTTTTTTCATTTTCAAATGTAGTCTTCAGACCCAACCAACACTGTTACCAGACTTCTGTCAGACTTCATGTGAAGATAAAAAATACTTTGTACAACTTTTTTTCATATATGCAATGCAGTCGTACTCCCCGAGACTTGTAAACGGACTTTGATGTGTAAAATCGGTGGAGTTCCCCTTTAAAATTCAAATGATCGCAGCCCTTCTTTTGTGTCTATATATAGCTTAACATGACAAAACCACACAACATAGACTCCACTGACCTCCTTTTACAGTACCATAAATATTAATGAACACACACCAAAAAGAAGTCAGAGAGCATGAGACTGATTCTGTCTAACCTCTCCAGCCATGAACTGTCCAAATCCAGGAGGAAACGTCAAGGTGGCGATGATCAGTGTCACTGCACCTGGATAGATTAATCGACTGAGGGCACAAACGAACACAAACATACACACAGTCATTTAAAGGAAGCACAGAAAGCTGCAACAACAAACGTATGCGCGAAACAGTAATGAACGTCTGAATGTGAGTGTGTAACAGCACTGATTGTACAGCTCTCCTGGTGCTGCCGCTCGCCTCTAATGGTGAAGACTAATGTTCCCTGACTGTTGAGTCTCTGAGGATAAGTGAATCTCCCCGTTGAGTGAATAACTGGCTGAAAGGTTGTTAAGGCTTTGCTGCTGTCCTGGCCAGTGTTGTGAGACTGATGAGCTCGGAGAGTGGAGCTGAGATACATTAACAGGAACCAGATTTGAACGTGCAAAACGTTTGACTTCCCTGGAACAGCATCTGCGACCAGAATCACAGAGGTTTAACAGCCCGGAGCTGCATTAATCCACAGCAGCAGCGAGTGAGTGCACACTCACTGTTTGTGTGTGGGTGTGTTTGCGTGTTGGGATCTCACTGTTTGGTTAGGAAGCGTGTGAGAGCTGTCGGCCTTCTCATGAAGAGAACCACCTGTCTGTTCAGGTAGACGAAGAACGCCCCCAAGAAGCCACATGAGATCCTACAACATGAAGCAGACACTTTGTTCAATCCTTGAGCACAAGAATAGTGAGAAGAAGTTTATATCTTAACTATTACATATGGACACGACATGCATAGGAAAGAATTGGTATGATGACTGTATGTACTATAGCAGACCAAAAAAGTACTAAAAATACTATACTGACCCATTTTCCATTTTATTTTAAGCTACAAAACAATAATAAATTATGACAACAAAAAAAAAAACTTGGGTTGCACACGTCCGAAAAAAATATCCTCACCCTATTATCGCGAACGCAGGCAGCTCCTGCAGGTCAAAGGGGAAATCCATCCTGAAGTTAGTTTTGAAGAGAGCTGTGATTGTGACTGAGTGAGACAGAAAAACAAATATTAAAAATTATCTTTTTATAAACCCAAACAAATATGTGATTTCTAATCAGGCTACTTGAAATTTCCAACATTTCTGTGCTCAGTCGAGTTTGAGTCATTTGCATTTGTTAAAATCAAACTAAGGACATTAAAAGTGTAGGAAGAGTTCATTTCCTTTACCTAAATAATATTGAACAAAATCCACTTGTCCAATAAGGCAAAACATAAAAATAACAAAACCTGATTTTTGGCTATTTGGGATGAATGTAAGACCACTTTCCTTTTTATCTTTGTTTCTGTCTCCACCATCTCCTGAGGGAAAGCCTCAGCTGCTAAATGCTGCACTTTGTTCACCAGCTAGTCGCTAACTTTGTCTGTCTGTTGTTTGGAGCTGAGCAAGTACATTATGAGAGCGGTGAGAGTAAACCATTACAGTAAAGTCCTGGGCTGCAAAACCAAAAACAAATGAGTAAAAGAGGCTAGAGGGGAACTGCAGAGCTAGGTGAGCTCAAAGAAGAACATAGAACATGCAGTCATTTGATCCAGTGCTAAGATAAAAATATTGAATAACAGCTTCCTTCTGTGAATCCTAATGTTGATATGACGCTGTGACATATCTTTATAGCAGAGACCAACTGTCAAATATCAGTTTCTTACAAATGAGAAGTTGAAATGTAACGACTTCTGCTGGTGAGACGTTTGTGAGGATAAGGGCCAGGTTGGACTAAAAACAAGACACGAAATGATCTGGAACATTTCACTTCTTTGTATCATCTCTGCTATAAAAGTACATATTTGGAAATTTTTAATATAAATTGTAAGAACTTGATCGAGTGTTGGGAAGATGAAGATTTAATGACTGTTAAAACAAGACATGGAATGATCTTCTCTTTGTGAATTGTATCTTGTACTTATAAAAGTTTAGTCTTAGAACATATTAGTACAAACTGTATGAAGCTGATGTTTCAGGAATAAAGGAAGAGACAGGTGCAGGGATTTGCACACAAGTTACAAGTGTTTTTCCTACAGTGC